>NC_048304.1:123720753-123785694 GCF_013100865.1 Trachemys scripta elegans | reverse complement strand
ATATAGAATAGAATAGAACTGGCTTGTGTAGACCACTGAGGTCTGGAGCTCCTGGGGGGCTGATATATAAATTGTCCAAGTGTCACATTCCCATTAGGGAAGCCTCAGGCTCCCTTCATATCCCTCTCAACCTGAACAGCTTCACTTGAAGAGGGAACATCCACCTGGTGGCTTCCAAAACGGCTAGTGCTGGATGCACTAAGCTCCTGTCCCCTTCCCAGCTCTCAGCTGGAGTTACTGGAAGGCTGGTTATCTCCTCTCCCCGCAGCTGAAGCAGGCTCCGTGGCCCTGTCGACCCCATTCCACACCGGAATTCCTCCAGCTGGTATCAAGACAGCAGGTGTCACCTTGCCGAGCACCACGGTGCCCCTTGAGAGCAGAGCCTGTCTATCTCTTGTCCTGAAGCAGCTTCAGTTGCTAGCCATGGCCTCTCGTCCACAGCTAGAATGGTGGCTCTGGGCAGTGAATGCAGGGAGCACAGAGGCAGCAGATTGCTGGCAGGCGCATTGTTGACTACATCTCCTCTTTGGTGTAGCGGGGGGTCCCCGATGCTGGTCCCAATCTTCGCGCAGGTAAGGAATGGAGATGGAGCAACAGCTCTGTCCTACCCTGCTACGTAGCCTGTGGGGTTTCTCACACTACCATTTCCCCACTGCTCTGGCTCTACACTTGTTGCACACCCAACCAGCCCTGCCTGCATGGGCTCCGCAACAATCTGGAGGGAAATATTTGCATACATCAAATTGCCTTTGGCAGGGATGGTGTCCCTAGTCTCTGTTTGCCAGAAGCCGGAAATGGGCGACAGGGGATGGGTCACTTGATGATTCCCTGTTCTGTTCATTCCCTCTGGGGCACCTGGCATTGGCCACTGTCGGAAGAGAGGACACTGGGCTAGATGTACCTTTGGTGTGACCCAGTGTGGCTGCTTTTCCCTTCCCCTTATGACTCCCCTCCAGCCTGTCTGTTACACACACGGCTCACCTTCCCGTTAGTGGAAAAACCAGTTAAAAGGGGAATTTGTCAACCGCATCAAATGGGTTTAGGAGCACAAATCTCACAGAAAGGCAACAAGACTTGTGCATCTAAATCCCTTGGGCACCATGAAAATCTCTCCCTAAATTGAATTGCAGTTGAAGCTGACCTGAGGAGAAGCTAGACCGTCAGACAGAGAGGTGGCTACGCACGGGGATGGCTACATAGTTAGAGAGATGATTATGCTGGGCGGAGACAGCTAGACAGACAGCTAGACAGACAGCTAGCCAGACGATGGTTGTGCTCTGTGTGGAGAGAGAAAGAGATGGTTAGCTATGGGGGTAGACAGGACAAATTCTAAAGAGGTGTTTTTTAAAACAAAATGACTTGGCTACATGTTTATAGCCTCTCTCTTTAGAGAGAGCCAAGATCCCTATCAGAGGATTCCCCAGCACAGCTCCACTGGTGGGAACAGGCCCCTGACTCAGCTGATGGCTTTTTAAACCACTGTGTTGCCTCATCCTTGTTCCGAGGAAACCTAACAAGGAGTTGATTAAATACCAGCAGCCGCTTGTGCCCCGACATGGGGAAAGTTGTCAAGAGATGTGAACCTCATTCTTGCAAACGTGAGACATAAGGTGTTGGGGTGGGAGAAAGATGGGGATCATTAGAGTTCCTGGTACCAAGGGTGGGAACAAAGGTTGTTAGGGAAAACTTCTAGCATGGACAAGGGTGGAGATTTTCAAAGGCACAAATGGCTAATGCCCGTTGATTCTTGTGATGGCCTTTGATACTATCCTTTGTGCTGCATGGGCCTCAGCTGGCCCCTAGAGGGAGCTCTACGCTTACTTTTTGCTGAAGGCTTCCATGGACACTTCCACAGAGAGCCTTGGCTGAGCTAAGGGTGACCTGAGCTCTGTTTGCTTGGGCGCTAAGGCAAGGGACTAGCCAATGGAAGATCCTTACAATGGACTTTCACACCAGCACCGTGCAAAGCAACAGAGGATGAAAAGACTGGGGATCTCTGGCTGCATTTCTAATGCAGTCCTGCGCATACACACATGGACAGAAATAATTCTGCAAGGGGCCACATACATTTCTGGCCACAGGAGGACCTCCTCTCCCTTCTCTCATTTTAGCTAGCCTGCGTGGCATCGTTTAGAAGGTTCGTTTCTAGGAGGACCTGCTCCCATTGTTATGGGAGAAAAGCCAGCGCACAGAGGTAGCATTGTGCCCTAACTTCGGACTCAGTCTGGTCTCCATTGGCCAGGAGTTCCACAGCCTCGCACTACTGCACTAATCAGTAAAGGTTTAGGCATAAATTGCAGACAGCCTGCAGGCTTATAGTGTTGCTGTCTAACGCCCCTTGAACTAGACTGCCCTGGCCTCATGTGTTTCATTTGCAATATAACTGTATTATCCTTCCCAGCTAATCTCCTCAGGACTAGACTTCTACCACAGCATATCTTTTATAAAATGGGGTGACCAGAACTGCACGCAATAGTCAAGGTGTGGGTGTACCATGGATTAATATAGTGGCATTATGATATTTACTGTTTTATGATCTATCCCTTTCCCAATGGTTCCTAATATTCTCCTAGCTTTTTTGACTGCCGCTGCACATTGAGTGGTTGTTTTCAGAGAACTATCCACAGTGACTCCAAGATCTCTCTCTCTTGAGTGGTAACAGTAACAGCTACGTTAGGCCCCATCATTTTGGATGTATAGTTGGGATTATGTTTTCTGATGTGCATTACTTTGCATTTATCAGCATTGACTTTCACCTGCCATTTTGTTGCCCAGTCACCCAGTTTTGTATGATCCCTTTGTAACTCTTCGCAGTCTGCTTTGGACTTAACTGTCTTGAATAATTTTGTATCATCCACAAACATTGCCACCTGTTTACCCCTTTTTCCAGGTAATTTATGAATATGTTAAACAGTACAGTTCCCAGTACAGATCCCCGGGGGACCCCCCTATTCACTGTTCTCTTTATTCTGAAATTTGACTGTTTATTCCTACCCTTTGTTTCTGTCTTTTAACCAGGTACTGATCCATGAGAGAACCTTCCATCTTGTCCAGACTGCTTAGTTTGCTTAAGAGCCTTTGCTGAGGGACCTTGTCAAAGGCTTTCTGAATGTCCAAGTACACTATATCCACTGGATCACCTTTGTCCGCGTTTGTTGACCCTCTCAAAGAATTCTAATAGATCGGTGAGGCACGATTTTCCTTGGCAAAAGCAGTATTGATCCTTCCCCAACAAACTGTGTCCATCTATGTGTCTGATAATTCTGTTCTTTACTGTAGTTTCAAACAATTTGTCTGCTACTGAAGTTAGGTTTACTGGCCTGTAATCGCCAGGATCACCTCTGGAGCCTTTTTTAAAAATCAGCATCCCATTAGCTATCCTCCAGTCGTCTGGTACAGAAGCTGATTTAAGAGATAGGTTACATCATTTTACAAGTGTCAATCCGTGTGGCACCACTGTGGTTGATGGAGCCAGGCTGACTCACACTAGCTGAGGAGGTGCTGTCCATGCATCCAGCCTATTTACATGAGACTCTGCATTCTTTTAAATAAGAGACATAGAATGTATGGGGGAAATATGTAGGTCACAGACGAAAGATTCCCAGGGCCCCAATCCTCAAAGCTGTTTAGGCCAATGGGAGTTAGGCACCTGGATACCTTTGAGGATCTGGGCCTACGTACCTTTGTCATTGGGCACCATTCTAGGCAAACTTATGAAGCTGCCTAGGCCCCAATGTGTGACAAAGAGATCCACAAAAAATTATTCATTTAGGAAACTTAAAAGGTTGTGGGATTCTTCCATTTCCTGGAAACAACTCCTTCGGCCAGGTCAGTTTCGTGCTTCCTTATTTCTGCTGTACATAATTTTCTGCAATAAAAGTGAGGGGGGTGTGTGCAAATTTTGTAGGGGATGTAAGTAACTTTGGGGCTGAAATGAGCAATGCCCAAGAGGCTGAGGAAAGGAGACAGGCAGAGATTGGGAATGAGAGGGATGATGCAAACTGAGGATAGACAGTTCCAGCAGTCATTTCCAGAGAGATTAAAGGCACCAGAAAAACTGACTACAACTCTGACTCCTCCCCCATCCACTCGACACAGTGACATTGGGAAATAGTTGTTTAGAACGGCCCCTTTCTCCTGAGCTCCCTCAGAGCTTTTCCCTAGGCCTTTCACCCCTTCTTAGGCAAGTGGCTAAGAAGAGAAGCTCACTGCCCCAAAGAGATTTTAATGTACATAGACAATGCAGACAAAAGGTGGCAGAAAGGAAGGATTATTAGCCCCATTTTACAGATTGGAAACGGAGGCACCGAGCGATTAAGTGACTTGCCCAAGGCTATCCAGAAAGTCCGTGGCAGAGCCAAGAATTGAGGACAGCTCTCCTGAGTTTGGGGTCATAGTCAGAAGACCGTGGTTCCTGAAAGAGCACCTCCACCATGACAGCAGGCACTGTGGGCTTCCCATCCCCAAACTGGTGACTATCCAGCCCCACCAGCTTCCATGGGGCAGCCACCAGTTCTGAGCCAGGAGATCTCTCAGCCTCCTGGTCTGGCCTGATAACCTCAGGGCTAGCACCCTCTACACCGTCTTCTCCTTCACCTTGAAGTTATGCAGCCATTGCTTCTCGTCTCCAGCCTCAAGAACAACTCATGCTCACCACTGCCCGCAGCCCAGACCTAAAAGCATTGCTTTATCTGCTTGAAGATCATCCCCACGTGCTGCACGCAGCCATCTTTCCCAGGTGGTGATGAGTGCGTGATTGTCCAGTGATGACTTCTGGGAGCTGGTGATCTCAGTCTCTTGTTCTCCAGAGATACTGACAAAACACCCTCTACCAGCTCCTTCCAGCCCCTCATCACTGCTTTTCAACACTGCCCTGGAAACCTCTCTATTTGAGCAAACATTTGCTTTCCATTGCTAGAAACTGTACTCTGGCTCCAAGTGATGGGAGTTTCATAAGCATGATGGGAATGTGACTTCTTTCCCCACAGTTCCTCTGGGCTCCCAGAAGTCACTGCTCCCCGGCGTGGGAACAGCCTGGCTGGGGAGGGCACACTCTACAGTTAGTGCTAGGACAATGGGTCAATTGCCAGTAGTCTGAAAGTGGACAAGGTCAGAGAGAGAGTAGATATTATGGGTTAGATTCTGATCTCAGGTACCTGGGAGTGAGTCTGAAGGAACTCTGTTGAAATCAATGGAGTCACTCCAGTCTAACTGAGGTCACAATCTAGCCCCATAAAAAAAGAAGCAAGTGCTCTATCTGGCTACAGCACAGGATTGGGAGTCAAGAGACCCGGGTTCTGCCACTGGCCTGCTGGGCGACCTTGGGCAAGTCACTTCCCCGCCCCATGCCTCAGTTTCCCCTCCTACACTTTGCCTACTTAGACTGTAAGCTTCTTATATATTTGTACAGCATCCAGCACAATGGGGCTCCAATCTCACTTAAGGCCTCTCAGGATATGTCTACAGGGCATTTTAAAACCCATGGTAGCAAGTCTCAGATCCCGGGTCTACAGACTTGAGCTCACACTCTGGAGTTATACGCAGCAGTGTGGATGGCGTGGCGTGGGCTGGAGCTCGGGCTCTGAGGCCTGTGGAGTGCAGCCCCAGGTTCCCAGACCCCTGCTGCTGTGGGTTTTAGAACAAACCCTGGGTGCTACTATTCCGCTACTAGACCGCTGCTGTGTTTTCTGAAAGCCTACAGGGAAGTTTAGTCCATCTGTTAAATGAAACATGTAACGAAGTCAAAACACACATTAAAAATGAGCCACAAGCAGCGATATTTGACAACGAAATGATTTTCTAACGTCTCAACATGAGGAACTCACAGAATCGTTAGCAAATGTAGCCTCTCCCTATGTTTTGATGGTTCATGAGGGCAGTCCCTTTGCGTTCATTTCCCCCTGTCTAGTTTCAAAAGACAGATATTGATTTTCTTCCTGTGAATCCTTGATTTGTTATTTTTAGTAGGCAGCTGCCTATGAGAGAGAGACAGCCAGACAACCACAACCTATTCCAGTGACAGGGGATTGATACAGTCTTTGAAGGAACTGGGAAAGCAAGATGTCTCAAGTCTTACCTGCCACTGCTGAAAAATCCAAAACAATTTAAAGGTTGCAAGATAGAGCCGCTCCATTTGTTTCTGATCATTAAATTGTTTACTCAAAGGAGGATGACAGCTCAGTAACGGACACTGAGTTTCAGGCTGAATTGGACAGATTATTTTTGCACAAAATGAAGCACATGGAAAATATTTTTTCAACTCTTTAGCGGTTTCCGGGTCCACAAAAAAGAGTTCCACTCTATAGCCCAGCCCGCAAACATGTATGCACTTGAGTGGCTTTGTAGAAGGAAGTATCAGAGTTAGTCTGTATCCACAAAAACAACGCGTCGTCTGGTGGCATCTTAAAGACTAACAGATTTATTTGGAAAAAGAACAGAAGTACTTGTGGCACCTTAGAGACTAACAAATTTAAAAAAAGAAGAACAGGAGTACTTGTGGCACCTTAGAGACTAACAAATTTATTTAGTCTCTAAGGTGCCACAAGTACTCCTGTTCTTCTTTTTGCGGATACAGACTAACACGGCTGTTACTCTGAAACCTAGAATTATTTGGGCACAAGCTTTCATGGATAAAAACCCACTTCTTATCCGGACTCCTTGTTGTTTTTGTAGAAGAAAGTAAGCCAGGAAATCTTTTATTTTCCCACCATGAAAAATTTCTATGAAAATGGACATTTTTGACATTTTCTTCAACACATTTGGGGGTTTGGCTGAAAACGTTCATTTTTAGATGGAAAAGAAATGTTTGCGGAGGGGGAGGGGAAGAGCCAAAAATGATCAGGGTTACTGGCTTTCAATTAAACCCAATTTCTTTCTTTCTTTGTTTCGCTACAACTTTTATTTTGTCAACATGCCAGTCTCCATTGAGAAAATCTTTTCATGGAAAATTTTGTACCAGTCTGAGTACATAATTAGGCTCTGACTCAACCAGGGACTTAAACATATGCCTGACGGAACGAACATAACTGCTCCCACTGAAATCTTGCTGAATAGGGACCTTAGATATTAGACTCTTCGAGGCAGGGACTATATTTTTGTTTTGAGCATGTGCTGCCCCAAACACGACGGGGCACCAGTACCCTCTAGATGCCACCAAAATGCAAATAAATGATAATAGTCCCATTGAGTTCAATAGATCTACTTCCATGCATTGTTGTGTGGAGGCTCACAGCCTGGGTGTGTAATAGGAATAAAATAGAAGCCATATTAGAGAACACCTGTGCTGGTCAGTCCCTTCCTGGGAGAAATAAGAGATACAGGTGACCTTGTAGGGGCTACCGTATATAGGGACATAGGACAGGCGCAGTACCTGGTGGGTCATCCAGTCCATTTCCCTGCTATCACACACAACCCTTTATAAATGCATCGAGATCCACCTTAAAACCAATTAGGTTGTTTGCCCTGTACTGCTCCTACTGGGAGACTTGTTCAAGAACCTACCTCCTCTGATGGTTAGAACCGTTCTTCTCAGTTCCAGCTAAATCCATTCATGCCTGGTTGAGCTCCATTTGCTCTTGTGCCAATATTGTTCTTTAGTTTAAATAGTTCTTCTCCTTCCCTGGGGTTTATCCTCCAATTATTAATAAGCTATACTAATACTGCTAAGGTCCAATATATCAGCCCAGGATGTATCAGGGATTAAGCTGATATTTCATTTACGCTTAGCCAACAAGGTGTCAGTTCAGCAAGGTACTTGAGCAAGTGCCTAACTTTAAGAACAAAAAAACTCCTGGGCTTCAAAGGCTTGATCCTGCCCAGGGTGGAGCACTCTGGCCTGGAGCCGGCAAAGCACCTAAGTATATGCTTAATCTTAAATACAGGAGTGGTACCAGTGAAGTCAATGGGACTACGCGCATGCTGAACCAGAGTTCTCAGCCCCCTTGGGGGATCAAGCCCAAAGTTAGGCATGTATTAATTACTGAGTTGAATTGGGCTAAAAGTCAAGACAAACGCAGACATAATCAGCTAGGCTCTCTCATTTTCAGAACTGCACAGATATTTCATTTCTACACTGTGACGCTGAGCAGACCAGGCCACCGTCACCATGTTTCAACGGACCACTGACAAACACCGAGCTGGAAACAGTCTGGCTCACCTGTGCGTTAGTATCGTTGAACCAGCTATTAGCATTATAAGAATGTCTTTAGACTTTATGGCCTGCTTGTGAGTGGCCATCGGCATTAATCTCAAGCATGGCATCTTTATCCCTTATTGTAAAGTAATATTTGAGTGGTTGTATTGTGAGCCTCTGTGACTCCGTAAATCATCAGACAGGAGAGAGACATGAACTAGTGTGAAGTGCTGATCTCCAACCGAAGGTGTTACGTCCTGCCCCACGGGGAAGGACCATCAACACTAGACAGACTATTGAGAGACATTAAAGAGGACAAAAGATGATTGTTTTGCCCTCCCTCCCCATCTGTGAAGTTGAGTCATTCATGTGTATTCCTCCCATCAGTTGAATTTTCAGCTCAGAGCCCAAGGAAGGAGGCAGATAAAAACCCCTAACTAAAAAGAACTGTATCTCTGTGCTGCCTGGACTCCAAGGCCTGGTCTACACTGTGTGTGTGTGGCGGGGGGGGGGGAGGGATCAATCTAAGTTACGCAACTTCAGCTACGTGAATAACGTCGCTGAAGTCGACGTACTTAGATCGACTTACCGTGGTGTCTTCACTGCAGTGAGTCGACTGCTGCCGCTCCCCCATCGACTCTGCCTGTGCCTCTCGCGGCACTGGAGTACAGGAGTCAACATGAGAGCGCTCAGGGGTTGATTTATTGCGTCTAGACTAGACGCGACAAATCAACCCCCGCTGGATCGATCGCTGTCCGCCGATTTGGCGGGTAGTGTAGACAAACCCTAAGAGGCAAAGTTTGCTAGCCATGAACAAGAGATCCACAATGCTCAGCCTGGGTTAGCCCTAAAAGTCATCTAGATCTTGCTTATTATAGAAGCTTCTATTTCTTTTTGAAACTTAAGATTGGAACTCATTTGCATGTGTATGTTCACCTGCTTTAACCTTGTAAATAATTCTCTAATTTCCTTTTCCTAGTTAATAAATCTGTATATAGTTTACTATTGGATTGGCTACAAGCATTGTCTTTGGTGTGAGATCTAAGGTGCAATTGACCTGGGGTAAATGACTGGTCCTTTGGGACTGGGAGTAACCTGAATATTGTTGTGAATTTTGGTGTAAGGAACCATCTAGCACAAAGGCAGGCTCACCTGAGTGGCAAAATAGATTGGAGTACCCAAGGGGACTGTCTGTAACTCTGTGACAAAGCTGTTATTGTGAGTGGGGAGTTTACACCTGATATTTGGTTGGTGAAATCCAAGTACACCTCTACCTCGATATAACGCTGTCCTCGGGAGCCAAAAAATCTTACCGCGTTATAGGTGAAACCGCATTATATTGAGCTTGCTTTGATCCACCGGAGTGCGTGGCCCCACCCCCCCGGAGCACTGCTTTACCGCGTTATATCCGAATTCGTGTTATATTGGGTAGCATTATATTAAGGTAGAGGTGTATAGACCTCTCAGCCAATTTGGGGTTTGTGCCCTGTTTCCTGACAGGGTGCCCTAAGGTTGGTGCTCAAGATCTTGAGTCACTGCACACAAATCCAACTGCATATTTCATGCTAGATTTGTTTGGATTTTTCCCCCTTCTGCCAATGCTTGTTGCACCTTAGTTTGCTTGTCCTAGCTACTGGCAGACAAACAATGGAAATCCATTTTGAACTCAGGCAGGTTTCACACCTGGGACTTGTGGGGCTTTAAGGTAAATGGAAGTGAAAAACAACTTTCCATGTGTCCTAGGGTGATTTTATTCCTGAATCCAAATAGGTACAATATGAAAAATCAAATCAGCTTTCAGCATTATATAATAGCCCCTGGATAAATTTGAGGTAATGTCAGTATACAAAATAGATATAATTATATCTCATTATTTCATGTCATTCCTTATCATTTTAATTCCATCACATTTCAGGCAATTTTTTGTAATGTTTAGATACACATTGCTTTAATAACTTGAAGCATGTATGCTGGCATCAAAACCATTTTGCAGCTAAACTCATTTTAATAAGAATAAGAAAAATGTTTTACCAGAAGACCCTTCCAGAAATGATCATTCCAGAAACAAAGAGGAATGGTAAGATGGTTTTCTGTATTTGATTTTACTGCTAGTCTCATTTCATACTGAGCTTATATTCTTCTAACCAGAAAGATTGCTACCGAAGTAAAGGATTTTCTCATTTCTAAAATAAAACATTGCTAAATGCACATATATAAGCAAACACACATTTGGGTGTGTAGCTTTCTTGGGGAATATTTTGAAGTATAAAATGAGTCACTTTGCGATTCTAAAATAGCTTTCCGGGTATGAAATTGTAAAGAATTGATACGTCACAATAATAAACACAAAATATTCATAATATTAATAGTGAGCACTGTGCTCATTCTGATTGGTCAGTGCCTTGCCCTGGAAGGAACACTTGAAAACAAAACCACATCTTAGCCCTATTGCTAATATTAAGTAATCGAAGATCGTATTCTCTCCTCTTCCTCTCTAGCAGCCCACACTTAAACAGGCACTTAGAGCAGAGAAAGGAATTCAAAGTTACAAAAATCTTCGGCACGTGTCTGGGGAAATGCAAACTATTTTATTCTGGCTGCTGTGTGTGAACAGTTGTGTAGGATATAAACAGATCTGCAAAAAAAATCAGTTTTCTTTGTACTTATTTCTCTCTGTGTGTGCATCTGTGTGCGTCCATGTCCGATTTAAGGATCAAAAAACCCTTGAGTGCCATGAATTTTGGTTTCAACTCTGCCGTAATTAGTAAAAAAAAAAAAAAGCTTCTTTGCTTTGCCCTGCTGTAACTTGCACTAAAGTGATGTTTGCAGCTTTCTAAATGCACAGAAGACTCGGGCTCTTTTATTACGTGCTTTCTGCACTGAGGGCTTGACACAAAGCTCACTGAAGCCAATGACAGTCTTTCCGTTGCCTTCACTAGGCTTGGGCGCAGGCTCTCGCTGAATTTGGAAGCGGGCCTTTTAAGGGCCTGATCCTGCAAACATCTCTGAGCCAGTAATGATTATGAGCGGAAATAAGCTCCATTATGAAGTCAGTGCAACATCTCCAGGTAGCATAAGCCCTAACGGCCTAGTCCAAAGCCCACAGAAATCAGAGAGAATTTTTTCCAGTGACTTCAGTCTGCTTTGGCCAAGGGTTTGTCTACATGAAGAATAGGATTCTCAAATAGGGAGCAATTGCACTATAAGGATTCTGGTCAACTTCTCCCTATAAACAAGCCCTAATATCTATAGAATGGCCAAAGCACTTAAAGATGGGCTTAATTTTAAGCATACAAGTAATCCCATTCCGATTCTGCAAATTCATAGAATCATAGGCCTGGAAGGGACCTCGAGAGGTCATCTAGTCCAGTCCCCTGCACTCATGGCAGGACTAAGGATTATCTAGACCATCCCTGACAGGTGTTTGTCTAACCTGCTCTTAAAAATCTCCAATGATGGAGATTCCACAACCTCCCTAGGCAATTTATTCCAGTGCTTAACCACCCCGACAGTTAGGAAGTTTTTCCTAATGTCCAACCTTGCTGCAATTTAAGCCCATTGCTTCTTGTCCTATCCTCAGCTGTTAAGAAGAACAATTTTTCTCCTTCCTCCTTGTCACAACCTTTTATGTACTTGAAAACTGTTATGTCCCCTCTCAGTCATCTCTTCTCCAGACTAAAGTCCTTAGCATCTGCTTAATTTAAGCACATCAGCAGTCCCAAAGAAGTGCTTAAAGTTAAGCAGCTGCTAAGTGCTTTGCTGGTTTTATACCTAAAAATGTTTGCAGGATTTGGGGTAAAATGTATTACATACCCCTCTAGGTGCTGAAGCCAAGAAGACACTACATAAATGGAAAGGGAAAATTAATTCCATTTATACCTCAACCTTAATTTTGAAGGCAGTTGCTATGCGACGTCTGGTGTAATATTCCCTCTTGGAACTGAGTACAAAAACAAGAGCCTTAGCTGATTTGTCCAGTATCCTGGACCCTCTTTTATTATTATTATTATTCTTTTGTATCCACATAAATTACACAAGCACTTTATAAAATGAATACACATGAAACACCTTAGAAGTGCATAACTTAAAACAAACAAACAAACAGATGAATGCCTTTAAAAAACTCACTGAAAATAGTTTTGATTGATTGTTTGTACCAGCTGCTTAAATTGGCAGTGCTGTTTTAGATTATAAGTAACTGAAAAATATATACTGTGTATATATATCTATATATATATTCTTGGAGTTTGCTATAAGAAGTGCTTGACTTAAGCATGTCTCCTTCCCTCAATACAATTAAAGAAATGAGTTAAACAGTTGAAAGTGAAAGATTTTCCCCCCAACGTAAGTTGACTTCTAGAGCAAAAAAAGTAAAAGAAAATATTGAACAACATTTGTAAATAATACCGAAATAATCCACTGAATGAAACTGCATTGTCTCTGCAGAATGTCACAGATGTCTCAAGAGTTATTAAAATATAAGTTGATCAACGCAGAGTCTGTGGTATCCAGGGAAACAGTTTGGAATCTTCATACAATTATTTGCAATATGGTGTTTACTATCTTGAAAGGTCTGTCAGTTTCCTCTCTTATTCCCCCACTGGAAAAATATAATAATTAAAAGGAGGAAGAGACATTCCTAGGTGAAATCCAAGGAGTTCACTTCCTCTGCAAGTGGAAATCACCGGGCGAAAGAATAAAGCTGGGCCGTGTTGTCCATTTGTTGAATCCAGTCTGTGCTTTTCTTTTGCACCAATGACCCAGGCGGCGGTGAGGGGGTTTGTTAAAGAAACGTCAAAGCTCCATTCCAAGGAAGGGAGAACTATTTAATTTTAAATGACCAGTCTAAAAAATGTATACGAAGAAACCAAAGGCCTGCACTGGCTGTGGACAGAATCCAGGGAAGATTTCCTCCATGGATTCTGAAAGGATGCCATGGGGCTAACAGATTTTTATTTTCTGGGAATAATTAAGGGAGCTCCTCATTGTTCATTGTCCGGTAATGGAGACTTTCGAAAGACAAAAAGGGAAATGCCTCTTTTATCTGAATAATCCTGCAGGTGATTGGAAGCTTCTTCTTTTTTTCCCCCCTCCCCTTCTTCCTGCCAACAGGATATTTGCTGACTCAGCACATTGGAAGTGTGGGGCTCTTGGGTGACAGCGTGTGGGGGTAGTTTCCTGTGGGGAAGAAGGATACTTCGCTCTGTGCTGGAGCTTGGGTGGCTCGTAACGCAGTGGGGGGGGAGACCACTGGGTCGTGGGCTCTATTCACAAGCAGAGGCGACGGAGGTGACGCTGGTGATCTTGGACGAGTCGTCGGACCAAGGCTGGAGGTTCTGGAGGGCGAAGAGGGAAGAGTTGTGGACACAGATGGGGTCTGCCTGGAGGGGCTGATTGATGCTTTTCTGGAAGGCCTCCTGCTGGAGCTGCATGAGGATACGGTTGGCTTGCTGTCTCTCGGCCTCCCTCTCCTCTGCAGTTTGTCGCCTGGGAGAAAACAATAATCATGAATGATTTATATCATGGTAGAGCTGCCTTGCCATGGTCAAGGCCTCACCGTGCCGGGCGCTGTACAGACATACAGTGAGAGACTCGTGGAAGGCCACAAAGCAGGGAATAATACGCATGTCTCCTAAGTCCCAGCCCAGGGCACTAGCCACTGGACCACACTGTCTTTCCATTACCCTCCTTAAGAAAAGGGAAAGTACCAAGCAAAATCCAAAGCTTCCTTTGTGGCCATGGGTGCAGGACATGTTCTGATCAAGGAAGCTATGAACTGTCCATAGGAGCAGAGAAGACTGAGGTGGAAGAGACCTAATTAAGTTAAATCTACCCCTCCCCCCAACCCATCCCCCTGGCCAATGCAGGATTGTTCCTAGTTCTCCGGGACTGTGCCCAGCCTACTGCAAATGACTGCAGCCAGGGACCTTGGGAAATTATTCCCGAGAGGTCCCAAGGAAAAGCCGACTTCCTTCACTCGCCCAGTGTCTGAGCTCCATTGGCAACAGCTTTGAGCAAAGTGACCAATTCCTCTGGTCTCCGGGAAGATCCCTTTTAGCACAGCACTCCCCCCAGCACGCACACACACACGGCCCCTTGCCTGGGTGCCCAGTTAGGCCCTTTGAAATAACTTTGGCCAAAACCTGAGCTCCTTTCCTTTCTCAGGCAAAACCCCATTCACTTCAGCAGGTGAGGATCTCAGGATAGAACCACGCAGAAAGTTCTGTTCCATATCTCCGGTTGTATACACTGCAGAGAGTGGAACACCAGGGTTGGTCTGATCTCTCCTGGAAACCATGTGGCCTACTGTGGATCTCAGGTTACAGTGTCTGTGGATGGGCTCAACTCACTATCCTTCCGGTTACTTTTCACTATGTTCCCCCCAGGGCTAGCCAGACAGAGAAAATCAAGCAGACAGCTGGAAGTTCACTGAGTGAAATGGAAACCAGGACTAGTCGGTCCTCACCCCATTGTGCCGCTTGGTTCCATGGCACTGTCTCCCCCCTTTGGAGTATCCGGCGTGGAAAGGACTATATATATATATGAATGAATCAAAGGCCCTGGGAAAACATGCACCACCCAGCTTAAGTTTTCCTGGTATATTAGGCCTTTGTGTTTTCCATATGAGGTCCAGAATGGCTCCCTTTAGGGGCTATCCGGGTATGAAAAGCAGAGGCATTTCGTCTGCCTATCCACCCTGTGTCGAAAATCAGCCAAGAAAAATTCTTTCCCTCTCTGCTTCGCTGGTGGTAATTACCAGATTTGTGGCCTTATCTGTCATTTTTTCTGGCTCTGTACTGAGCCGTCACACTTTGTAATGCATTGTTTTAAAATCAATGTATAATGAAACTCCTGTTTGTTTGGGTTTTCTTTTGCTATTGATCCCCTGAAAGGTTTCAGTTCATAACCCATTAGAGCTGGAAAAAAAAATAAGTTGCTGGGTTATCTGTGGGAAATTGGAGTCCTGCCGGCGGTAGAAAGTTCAGGGACTCCAAGCAGTTTCTCAGCTCAAATACAGTGGAATGTTATTGACAAGAGACACTGCATGTATATTTCACATCTACAAAGAGCATGAAATACACATTTTTTATCTGATCTCCTCTCTTTCCTCCCTGACCCACGCTGCTTAATTCATCCGGCATTATTTATTACGTAGCTGAGTCAATGTGTTATTTCATTCGGGAAAAGCAGTTCTGAGGCCCGGTTTTCATTAAAGACACGGCGTAAAATAAGTTTGGCTGGCACTAATTTCTTGACAACTGTCAGGTCATAGCTTCATGGGATCCGAGACAGCCCTGTAACCTTCTTCTCTGACTTCAAAACAACCACCACCACCAATACCTGCCGTGTTAAAACAGGACAAAATTCAACGTATGCAGCCAATTAGTTTCTGAATAAGAGGCAAGGAAAGAATTGCATAAATAATATACGAGTTTTCCTTCCACAGCAAATTTACTCTTGATGCATATTTAATACTGTTTTGACTTCATCGAGAAATGTAACGCAGCCGCCTTTATAATTAGTGGTAACAGATTATTAATTTCACACTGGGACATTATTCTCAGTTAACACAGTTCTCAGCAAAAAAAAAAAAAAAAAACATTTTTCAAACCCAGAGAGAAATAAATACCGCACGGTGTAAAAACACCAGGATCCAGGCAATTTATTTAAATATTGCAACGGAAGGACAACATATTAGTAATAATCATTTACTACAGCCCATTGCCTTAATTGCAAATATGTAAATTATGGAAGACCTCCCCCCAGCAGGAATATGAAGTGTCTAGCCAGGGGCCCTGCCCTACCCTGCTCCGATGGGAGATTTTCAGGGCGAGCAGGATCGCCCTAAAGGACACGGGACCGATCATATGGGATTTTTACCCGTGTGAGGCTTTAAAAATCGGACCCTATATCACTTTAGGCCCCGATCCAGCTCCCCTTCTACTCACCGAGCGCTTTCCCCATTGATTGCAATGGCTCAGGGTTGAACGTGCCCGAACGGGACTCGGTGACAGGGATTTGTTCCCTGTTAGGTGACGCGCTGGCAAATCGCACCGTTGCTGCCCTTTGGAAACGTCCTTTCGACCCCGTATCGATCTCATTCCCCTACAGTAACAGCCCCTTCCAGACCCCATCGCTCTGGGACTGGCCCTGACTTCACAGTTCGCTTCACTGTCCCCAGCAGGAGGCTCTGGGGTTAGAATTAAGTATATTAAGGCAATTACATGGTGTTTGCAACAACTGTCCGGGTACATACAACTCCGGCCATTGTCCCCTTTCGGATTCCCACTCCTATTCAATAACTTCCCATTGCAGAACTTGTAGACTGGCTGTTACATCAGAGCGCTAGCGCCCTGGTGACTTGTGGTTTATATATATTTTGTTTGCTTCACAGGATCAGAGAATGTGAGTCTATATTTAACTTTTTTTAAAAGTCACGTCTTTTCCGTTTCCCTTCTGGGGCCGCAAAAACTATTCCCTGGCAGTTGTGCAGTGAATACACCACTCTCCAGCGGCATGGTTGTGTAAGAGAGATTGAAGGCTATTCCATCAGCTACCAATTCCAATCCGAACTCCCGGAGTTGACAACATACAATAATTGACTTTAGACTCCTGGAGCTCGGAACACAGGAGGAGTTATTTCATAGGCGATGCGCTTTCATTAAACCTCGTGTATTTATTGAAACATCTGTCTTCCAATTCCTTTCGGCACATCCTAGCAAAAGCGGTTGTGTACAATTCTCGCGCTAAACGTTATATATAATCTCCTAGATTTGTCTCTTTTTACCCGACAACTCACCTCTATCTGTCTGTGGCATTTTCCCCATTAATGCTAGCAGAAATCTGACTTATAGCAAGGAAGGGAAAAATGGATTTTTAAACGCGTAGCGTTACTGTGCATGAAGGATTTTTAAAAGCAAATTGAGATCAACCTATTCTAAGTAAGAGCTGATCGCTTGTGGATTATAAATAGCGTTGTCCAACGTATACAAGATGATTTAAAAAAAAACCAAGCAGACGGTATATTTTGTTTTGCGGAGGACTTGAGGATGTAACCCTCTAGTCCTTTAAAAATCAAGTCAACAATACTTCAGAACTCCACATTAGAGATTTCAAACCATTCTCTGTAAAAACTTCCTTTTTAACAATGGTTATTGTCACACCCTTTCTTGGCTGGTACTGTACGTTGGAAGGTAAGTAAAGAAAACAAGATGGGTTTCATTTCTTAAATGGCCTTTGTGTAACTACAAAACCCCAATGGGATTTGTTCGAAGTTAGCCCCCTCGCTTTTAGCATATCCAGTCCCTTCAAAGACTTCCAAATCTACCCCCAGTTCATTTCCCCAGCACTTCCAGGACTGCTGGGGCTTTTCAAATAAACATCAACTCATATTGCTGTCTTTTTAGGGCACGGTACTGAAATCCACAATCCCTTATTACTAATCGAAATGTTCTGGTTGCTGGTGTGAAAATGAATAGCTCAATTCATACCCTCATGACACATGGGGAATGGCTTCTGGCAACATCCACTCCCTTTAGACACTCTGGAAAGAGTCCCTGACGGGAGACAATTCTATTCTATTGCCACGTGGCCCCGGACAAGAGTTTTTCTCCTTACGCCCCTCTACGCGAGCCGAATTAATTCAGAGAACGCTACATTTACAATCCCATAGACATGTAGGTACACACAGGCGCGTTTCGATCTGTACAAATAGTCATAACAGAAAAAATAAAACCGAACAAACACCCTCAAAGGCCATAGAGTCAAAATGACATGCTAGACATTTCCTTCTCCTCCGAAGTGTTTACAACTCCCCCAAACGCACCCCAAAGATGCCTGTTCACAGTAAAAATTGCCTCCCCATTGGGTAGCCTCATTTTTTTTAAATGAAACATCATTTTATTCGGGTTTTTCTCCTCCGGAAATGGTTTTCCATTATTATTGGCCCGTATTGTTCCCTGTATGAAACTACCAGGGCAGTTTTAAGCCAGTTGGAAGAGACGGGTTACCCTGAGACAGACTCCGGGGAAGATCATTAGCTGGTATAAATTGCCTTAGCTCTGGGGGGAGTAGAGAGAGTCGATCAGAAATCCACTCCCAAACAGTTGCATTGATTGTTGGTAGGCCATGATTATATATATGAAGGGGGCCTATTTTTCTCACAGGTCAGATGGACAGAACTGCTGGTGTTTGGGGACACCCGTCTCCTGCGTTTAATATCATATGTACTTTTTAAAGCACTAAACCCAAAGGATCCCTCCAAAGAGAGAGAGAAAACTGGTGTCGGAAACACCTCCCTGAACCAAAATCAACAAGGAGTCCTTGTGGCACCTTAGAGACAATAACAACAAGGAGTCTGGTGGCACCTTAAAGACTAACAGATTTATTTGGGCATAAGCTTTTGTGGGTAAAAACCTCACTTCTTCGGATGCATCTTTTGTAGATACAGACTAACAGGGCTACCCCCTGATACTTAGAGACAATCAAATTTAAGCTTATGCCCAAACAAATGTGTTAGTCTCTAAGGTGCCACGAGGTCTCCTGGTTGTTTTTGTTGATACAGACTAACGCGGCTGCCCCTCTGAAATCTTCCTGATCCAAGTTTCTCCACTTGTCCGGATCCCAACGGAGTCACCCGTTCTGTGTCCTGCATCTCCACTCCACTTCACTTCTGCTACAGCACGTGGCCAGGTCACTGATCCGGAGTGATCAGCGCTGACCAGCTCACCCAAGGGTAGACACCTCTCTCGGGCTGTGGGGTTTGAACGGACATCTCCGTGTGTGTGTCCCTCCCATCAGCGCTCATTTCAACCGAACCAATGCCTCGGGCGACCACAAAACTCCCTCTCTCGGGCTAAGCCCCCGGCTTTGCTGAACACAGCGGTGTCCCCTGTGCAATGCAGCCGGTCCTAGTGCCCAGAACCGCAGGCTCGGATTATTTTCACATTCAAACGGGCCTGGGAGTTTCCTCCAACGGGACAAAAGCTCCGATTCTGAAACCATTTAAAGGCCAGCGGCCTGCGAGGAGAGACCCAACCCCACACCCCGAGGGGGCAAACCTCAGTCACAAACACACAGATCAACACCCGGGGCATAGCCCCGAGCGGTGCCTGCGTGGTAATAACCACACCGACGCGCAATAACACAACGCACACCAGACAATGCACAGAGAGGCACGTCCTAAAGGAAGCAAACCCCAGACACTGGGCAAAGACAATAGACACAATCACACACCCGACCAAATACCCCCCGTCAGACAAAGAGCGCGCGCACACACACACACACCCAGAGGAGGGTTTTGCTTCTCACCTCCATTTTGTCCTCCTGTTCTGGAACCAGGTCTTTACCTGGGCATCTGTCATCTTGAGGGCCTTGGCCAGGGCGGCCCGCTCGGCCGAGGCCAGGTACTTCTGCCGGTGGAACCGCTTCTCCAGCTCGCAGATCTGCAGCCGGGTGAAAGATGTCCGGGGTTTCTTTTTCTTGGGCGGCGTCCGATTCTGGTAGGGGTGACCTATACGGCGTGTTACAGTGAAGGGTGAGAGGGCCACTGGGGTGGGAGACGGAGCGAGGGGTGGGGGTGAGGGGGGCAAAGAAGCAAGCAGCAAAATATCAGGAGGGGTCCACAAGCCATAGCAGAGACAGACACAGAGAGAGAAGGTGAGGCCAGTGGGGCAGAGCCGGGCCGGGGGTGCGGGGGGGGGGGGTTACCAGGGCCCATGCTGCCCTGAACTAAAGCTGCTAATTGCATGCTGCAAAGCACCCCCCCCCCCCCGCCCAACCTTCCCCAGCAATAAACACCCTCTCTGCCAGGGCCTGATCAGACACAAACAGCCCTCAGCCCAGAACCCTACCACGGCACACTCGGCTCTCACTCTGGGGCTGGGGGGGGTTAGTAATGCGCGGTGGGACGATGCCTGGTGTTGCTGGAAGAGCCCAAACAGACCGGGAAAGGCCCCACCGGGGCGGGGGGTGGGTGAACAGTGATCAATTCGCTGCAGCACCCAGGGGTGCCCACCCGGAGGTAGTTCAGGGGCACGGTTTGCCTGTCATCGCGACGAGGAGCGTGGGCAGTTTCTCAAACTAGGGAACTTGATTGACTCGGTCAGTCCAGACGCTCAGAGAGCTGCCTTGGGAAGAAGTCGGTGTCAGAAGCGTGTTTCAAATACAGCTCTGTGCGTTTGTTTATTTCATGTAAAGAGGAAAACTCCCCCCTCCCCCCCCGAGAAAGTTCCTGGATTGCTCCGAATGTGACAAATCCGATTAATGGCATTAGCAACACAAACACGGGCTACTGGGTTAAGAAAGCGAAGGGGGGGGGGCGATTCTTTGTGAAATGAATCATCTCTCGGAAATTGACAGATTTCCACAATTCAGATTTGCTTTAGTCCTTGGTGTATATATGAAGGTGATCTTTTGTCTGTTTTTTGTTTGTTTGGTTGGTTTTGTTAAATCCTTTTGGTCGCGCTGTTTAATCCAATTAATAAAGTATCTGCCATAACTGATCATCTATTTGCCCTGAATTAGGACTGACCCTCCCACAGAATTCTCTTTAAACATGAATATCCGACCTCGTCCTGATGTAACGTTAAGTTTACAATCTGATCCCGCACCGACTTCCACGGAGCACAAACGCGTGTTTACTTCCCCCCCTTTCTCACTATATTCAGCCGCGGGAATCGCTGGAGTGGAGCGAAATCATTTCGATGGGAGGCTCATAAATGCAGAAACGGCTCCTGGAATTAGCTTTGCTGTTTATTCAATTGTAGCAGTTTTTATTAGTTGCGGAATAACACCTCTAGGCCTGCTCTGAAGCGAGGTACTAGGGTATCGCCCATTCCACAGAGAAGCTAGAAAAATACTATTATTGGAGCGATCTAAAATGTCTTCTGTCTACCTATATTTCCGTCTACTTCTCGGCAGAGCCTCTTACCCCTCTCGCTCGCTATTAGAACTAAACTCCCGTTTTGACCGTCCCTTTCCGAGACAGCGCAGAGAAACGTACGCCCTACTCCCTGTTCCGGCACAACCAGAACCAGGCTGGGACGGAATGGAAAAATACAGGCCCCTAAATCTTTTAGAGCACCTAGACGGTCCTGAAGCTAAACAGTACCTTCCTTCCACACCGCAGAGGAAACTCGGATGAGAGGGGAACATTTGCTGTAAATTTAAGGCAAAACGGCCTTTTGTGATAGTTGCCTAATTAGGATCTATCATGCATTTAACTCCCCTCCCCCGCCCCATTACTACTCATAGATCTGCGACATGGGTTAATATCTAGTGGCCAGAGCACATGGCAAAGAGTTATCCCAGTGCAAACGGTACAGTACACCCCCCGATGGAATCATCTGTCCCCCGTTTCTAACCGTTAGACATTCTCCGTCTTTAAACTCATCGAATTGCCGAGTTTAACACTCAGCAGTAATAATAACTAATAATACTACGGGAGGGGTTTTGTCTCTGGGAAGCCCTTGTGTATTGCGTTTCTCCACGGGCATTTCTAGGTGCAGTCATCGGTCTTTAACCAGCCTAATTCTCCACCTCTTGCAGTTATCGTTTATTATATCCCCTGGTTCCCACTCAGGGAAAAGTTCCACTTGTGGCCAGGAGAGTTTGGCCCGTGTAATAGAGTAATAAAGGTCAAATATGGCCTGTCATCCGAGGATCTCCAAGCGCTCTGGAAACAATGATTAAATTAAGCCTTATTCCCCCTGGGAGGTAGATAAAGACTTCGTTCGTTTGTATTTTTAATTATATGAGTAAATTGGTATCAGATCAAAATTAGATTTAAAAATAATCCCTCCAGTGGATCACACTGGAAAGTATAAATTAACCAGGAACTGCTTTAAAGGGGACGGATTGTTCCCATTTTATAATTTCTCTGCCGTTTCAACACACTCAGTTTGGTGGGGGATTCGCTGCCCGGTTCACACCCGAACAGTCCTCCCGCCGCCCACTAGACACCGCTTTGGGTCTGGGGGGTAAACAACTGAATCCGAAAGCGAAGCGAAGGAGCACCCCTTCAATCTATTGCTCGGCCCTGCCGGCGGAAGCCGCGTTGTCTGTTCATTATTATATGATGCATTCGCCTCGCTTGGGAACTGCAACAACACAGTTTCGCCGAGGAAATTAACATTGACCCGTAATCTTCACTGAAGAAAAACGAGGACAAAAACTTGTTAAAAATCCTAGACACGTGAACTTCCTTTTGGAGCCTCGACATCATTAAATGAGAGAACTCCAGTTCCCTCCTCTCTGTGCTTCCCTGTTATTAGAGCCAACAAATGAACGATCCTTCCCGCAGTTATGTGCCTGCATTAAACCCTCAATTTAAACACAAATCCGCGCGTAGCCTTCTCCTTCCGTGCGAAGTTACGGATAAAAACAAACAAACAATCGATTCTTTTCCGAACCAAGCCCCCCTGAACATCTGAGCCTGCACAAACTTTTGCAACTATTTTAGGGGCGAGTTTAAAGGAATTAAATGTCGCCTCCATTGTTAATTTACTGTTATTATTAGACCCTAACTGCTCTCTTAGTCAAATCCAATCTGTACTAATGACGGATTCATTTCTAAACCCCGCTCTCCCTTGGCTATCTTCGCACCCAATAGCCAAACTGCACTTGGGGACTGGTCCCAACCCCCCGTAATTAATAAATAATCCCGTGCAGGCGGATTCACCACCGGGATCACGGATTGCGGGCCATCTTTTGATTTTAGCCGAGCTCTGGTCAAGTGTAGGTAGTCTCTTGGTCTATCCAAGGCCCTGATCAAGAGTCTTGGTGGTTTTGGTCTTTTGGCCTCGAGATGAAAACCTTGTCTTTGCTTCTGGGACCTTGAAGTGAAAAAATTCTCTTTCCTCCTCGGCCTCATTACTGTCTGCCTCAGGGGCTGGCCCGGGACTAATTCTCTGTAGGGCTTTGCCTCGCTGTGCCCATTGCCCGGAACCTGTAGAGCGGGATCAGGGTCTTGGTGACCACCCCGGAATCAATGGATCCCCCGGCCAATCCCGGCCGCTTGCAAAGGGCAGCGAGGGGAGGCCAGGGGACAGCTCTGTCGGTCGCGGCGGGGAGGGGACCTGCCAGAGGTGGGCCAGGCAGAGCGGTGGTGGGGACCGGGCAGACAGGCAGGCGAGCGCGCTGGGAGCCGGGACGGGACTCACCTGTGAACCTGTCTTTCGTGTATCGCCTGTTGCTCTCCATCCAGGGGAAAGTGAGTCCCGTGAGGTTGTTCATGGTGTTCACCGAGGGCACGGTGGGCATCCCGGTGGAGAGGGGCTGGTGCCCCCCGCCAGCCAGCGGCCTGTGCGCCGGCACCCGGATCACGCCCCCCGCCGAGCTCAGGCCGTTCCCGTTCATGGCCACCCCCATGTTGACGTTGTAGGAGCCCGGCAGGGAAGCCATGCTGCAGGCGCCCGGGTAAGCCCCGGCCGAGCCGCCGTTCGCCCCGTAGCTGCCCGTCATGGTGTTGTAGGCGCTGCTGACGATGCAGCTCAAGCCGTAGTCGGAGGAGTCTTGCAGCCGGGAGCCGGAGATCATGCAGCTGCCTTGGTCCGGGTTGTTGAGGATCTGGTCGATTCCAAAGCTGATGGGCTCGGCGTGGTTCTGGTGGAGGTGGTGAGCCCCTATGTGATCCATGCTGCCGCTCCTAATCCCCCTACACAACAGAAAAGGTGGGGCCCCTGCTCCAGGCCAGGGCCGGCTCAGGGAAGAGATTTACACCGCGTGCCGCTCCGGTTTCGCTTCGCTTCTCCCCAAAGCCTCCGAGGAGGCTGGAAGTGGGGGGAAAAGACGGGCTGGAAAGAAGCGAGAGCGGAGATTTGGGAGAGAATGGGTGAGTGCGAGCGCGCGTCTGGACTCTGCCTCGGCGGCGAGGGCATCAATCATGTTACCAAAAGGCCTGCTGCTTCTAGGCCCTGGGTCTCCATTGGCTGGATCCTGAGAGCAGCTGAGTGAATGACAGTCAGGGAAGAGAGAGAGAGAGAGAGAGAGAGAGAGAGGAGAAAAGGAGTTTCGTTCAGAGCCCAAAAAACCCAGGCTAGCCAGAGCCTTATAAAGTCAAGTCACCCCAGCTAAGGCGCAAAGGAGGCAGCCTGCAACTGCCGGCCGTTTCTTTGTGCAATCGACTAGCTCACGTTTTCTCTAAGCATCCACAGACCCCCGCCCCCCCCCCTCTCTGGTGTAGTTCTCGTCCCTCCCACCCAGCCCTGGGAGAGGGTCACGGACACGCGGGCCTTTCCGCCACCACGTGAAACCGCCGCAGGTATTTCGCTGCCATTGTGCAAAGCACCTCGTGCCCAGCCCAAGAAGGTAAAAGCTTAAACGGCGCTGGAGTTGCAATGGCTGGGCGAGAAGGGCCGGGGGGCTCCTTTCTTCTTCCAAAGTCTGAGGAGCGGAGGGGGCAGAAATATGTAAAACGGCGCGATCTCGTGCCTGGATCGCTGTCCCTGTAGACACCCGCTCTCCAGTATTGTAGTCGGTGTTTAGATTTTCATATAGAAATCTGCTGTTGTTTGTAGAAATCTAAATACAGAACAAAATATTCGGCAGAAGACTTACAGAGGAGATAGATGGATAGATAGAGGGGGTGGATGGGGATAGATGGATAGATAGAGGGGGTGGATGGGGATAGATAGATAGATAGAGGGGGTGGATGGGAATAGATTTGTTCTTGGAAATCTACATACATAATACAATATGAGAGCGGATGTACAGAGGATATATATACTATCATGTGTCGTTTGTATACATAGAAATAAATAATTTATGTTATATGTAAAATGTTTATCTCGGGCACCCACGATTTACTGTAGAAGTGGCTCGCCTTTCCCGTCTGTAACTAAATTATCAATCCGATTATATTTACATCCTAACCATTACCCCGGGACTCCCAGCTGGGACCCTGCGGAGTGAGGGGTAATAGAAAGATTTCTATTATTGGATACATGAAGATGGACCCCAAACCAATGCTCCCTTGATTTGAGTGCATCAGTCAGATGTGCCAACCTCTGCGAATAACCCAAAGAGGGGGACACAGCTAAACCCCACTGGGCTTGTGCTGACTATGGGGGTCGCTTGAAGGCTGCTTTACAGAGACTGTAAGTGCCGCCACACGGGGAGGTGGGAGAGCGAGTTCTGGAGCACGTGTGTAAGTAGTTCAACGCGAGTGCCCTGTTTGGGTCGAGGCTGCTCCCCTGAGCTCACGCAGAGACAGCTCCAGCGGGCTAAACTCTCTGCAGCCAGCCAGAGGCGTCCGCCAGCGGTTCCCTGAGCATTTTTAAAGCCATTCTGTCCCCAGGCTGCTCCCGACCTGCTCGCTGGCCAAGCTCAACAATCCCCGGCTTTCGTATGAGCCAGGAAAGGGGCCCAGGCTTTTTTGCATTTTCCGAAGCGCCTCTCTGCAGCCGGCTAGTCCCGGGCCATCTGCCTCCTACCCCAGCGCCTGCTCATCGGCAGCGAGCTGCGTCAGGGGGTAATTGTAATGGGACTGGACGTGTAGGCCCACGGAGCGCGTGTTATTAACGTGGCCGTCCCAAGCCGGGGATCTCCGCACTCGAAGGGCTCCACCCTGGAGCCCCTTTGGACACCAGCTGTCAGCTCCCAGCGGCTGGGATCTCCGCAGCTCGAGAGAGGGGTTTTCAGACCCTGGCTTCTCCCGGGGCCAGTTGCTGTGAGTTGAGTCTTGTCCGTGTGACGGTCCCGCTTGGCCAAGGGACGTTGAGTTTGCTTTTCCGGGCAGCAGATCTCATCAGCCTGGCTACAGACTCGCCCCTGGGCTCGGGATGTCTATTGGGTTGAAATGGCCCGCGCGCAAAGTAAGACCCCGTTGCGCTAAAGCCAGGTAAAACTCCACGCAGCACCCCCGGGTGCAATGATTGTGTCTCTCGCCCACACAGAATTAGTCCCTCACACACACACCAGCGGACCGTTGCACCGAAACACAAACTCCAACACAACTTTTTTCCCCAAACAGAGAGAAGATCACGGGTAGGACAGCTTCCAAATGGGACAGGAGCGGTCCTCCGCGTTAGGAACCTTAAAAAAATTACCCCAGTCAGTTCTGCGCCACCGCCAATTCATCAGAGACAGTAGGGCCTGATTGATGGATTGATTTTTGTAAAGTATAATTCACTACAGACGTTGAGATGCTTTCCCTTAATGGCACAGGCACAAACCTGCATTGTTCCTGACGCACAAACATGCATTGTCCCTAACGCACACCCCATCCAAATACTCTTCCGCTTGGATGAGTAGGGAGGAAACTATTTGCAGTCAGAATTACTGGGCCCTGCTCTTAATCCCATTGCAGTCTATAGGAGTATTACCTTGGATGGTAAATCCTGACTCTCTCTGGTGTGTGTGTGTGTGTGTGTGTGTGTGTGTGTAATAAATTGCCCGGGGGGGGGGGACTTCATAGTCTCTTCACCAGCCCTCTGCCCACAATCCCTCGGATATCAAAACTCTGAGCGTCTTTCAAATAGCCCCTATTTGTACCACTTGCAAACTAACCTCCCATACAAAGACACACACCCCTTTGTGTCCAGATGTGGCATTCCCCCTAAAATATCGCAGCCGACCCACTGTCCTGTGCATTCTGGGGCGGGGACAGCTTCAAACTTTGATATGGCCCAAACCAGCAGGGCGAAACCACCGTGTTACCCCATAAAAGAGGGGGGGGGAGACCTGCCCCTAGAGTGCGCACATCTTGATATGCAGAAAACACTGTTTAGAACCTTTTTAGAAGTGGTTTTTGTTTTGTTTTTGTTTGAGTATTGCGGGTATTTTTCTCTCTCTCCCAGTTGCTCCCTACAGTGAGACTCCTGGGGATCCGGCAAGTAGCCGGGGGAAGGAAAAAGAAGGTAAAGAGAGTGCTAACCATACCGAGTGTTTGCACAGTGACTTTTCTGTCCAAGAGGTGGCATAACCCGACCCCAAGTTCTAACGAGGTCCCGGGGAAGGGTGGACTCGGCATGTCCATCAGCAGGGTGGGAAGTGTTACACTCAGGGCTACTGCTACTGGCATCTCCGTGGGATTATTTTTTTAATCTGCTCTGGCAGCCCATAACCCTGGCCATGTCTGAGGGGGGCCTCGCCACCGCTGGCCAGGTCCTGGTGACCTCCGGCTTGGATCACGGCTCCATGGACCTGACCCAAAGCCCATTGAGATCAATGGGAATTTTTCCACTGGCTTCGGCAGGCTTTGGCCCCTCTGGAGAGCTATAATCAGATGCTCTGGCTGGGCGAGAAGAAGGGAAGCATCTTTGAGTCTCTGTGGATTGATTGCCAGTTACACACCCAACTGCTTCCCTCCTTGGGGCTGGGTTTTGCCCTAGAATTCATTGAGTCCGAGGCCCCAGATTTCACCCGGTGCTGCTGGAGTCGAGGCAAGATGCGAGCTCCATCTGTTCTCAGCGAGGCCTTTTTTGCTTGGAGCAGGGTGGGTGTTGGGTCGCTTCGGGTGCAAGGCGCAGGCCGGGTGGTGTGTGAGTGAGTCCCGTAGGTTCTGTTAGCCCTGGCGAGTTGATTTAGCGCGGCGCTTCGGGTTTGCCCTCGCACTCCGAGACAGTGGGATGGTGGAGATTGAAATTGGGGTTAACGTTTTCTTTCCATACCTCCCCCCCCAAAAAATGTTTTCAGTGATTTCCCCCCATCCCTTCATGATGGAGGGAAAAAAACTGACTTAAAAAAAAACCCATCGACTCTAGTACTGGGAGTATTCATAAAACGGGGTGGGGGAGGAAGGGGGAGTGTTGAAAATAAACGTCCGGAACACGAAGGAAAAGCCAAAGCACCGTGACATTTCATAGCATGAGAGTTTAGCTAAAACCATGCGAGTCCCAGTGCACAAACCAGGCTGAAATCCGCGTAGAAAAGCAAATCGGCTCCCTCTTCCCGCACCTGTCCTGTTCCCTGCTATTAGCATCGAGCTGGGTCAGGTCAGGAAGGAGAGAATCTGGCGTCGGCCCCGGCCGGATCCATTTAACAATCCCACCCTCATTCTGGGCGAAACCCCCAACCCCTTGCAGGCGAAGGGAGTTCTCAACAGACTTCAGCGGAGCCGGGGTTCCCAGTCCCTGTTTTCATTGACTGCTCAGACCTGCTTTGACACCCGTCACTTCTAGTCCCGGTTATTCCCCGGGGAAGCCTTCTCAATATTTAGGAACCTTTTAGCCCCCTTGACTTTTAGACACTAATTAATAGGGGGACGAAAGGTCCGGTTCCCAGTTTAACCAGCGCGACGCCAGATACTGCCTGCCTGAACTAGCAAGCGTGTGGAGGGGAATCAGATGCGTTTTGCGTTCAGATGGACTCAAACCGGATTAACTGGCCAGAGCCCCATCTCTGCGATTGATTTGAATGCAGGGAGCCTCACTGAAGTCAGGAAGAGAGCTGTGGTTTGGGTTTTTTTTTTTTTTAAGATATATCAATGTAGAGAGAAACAAATCCAGTCTTTTTGGAGAGGAGCAAAAAGAACCAGGTTGCTGCAAGATGTGCTCCGGCCTTCGCCGAATTTAGACGTTTACGCTACATTGCCTAATCCTTCCTCTCGCTCGCCACCAAAATAAACGGTTCACTTTAGAAATCTGCCTCGCTGCCTGAACACGGGATTGCAGAACTCACGCCAGGGTTCCCAGGAGCTCATCAGACCGTCTCAGGAGCGCAACTTACAACGTTAGGGGTAAAACTGAGCTTCCCTCTGGACTGTAGGGACCCCGTTCAAAAACCCTTTGGGATTATACAGAACGGGACACAGGCCAACGTGTGCACAAATGGAGCATGAATCTAAAACCACACCGCCAGCCAGTTCTTCCAACTATTCTGAGAGTGTCGTTTAAAGACCAACCAGCTAAAAATGACTCGCGTGAGGGTAAATTGTCCGGGAAACATATCGGGCTTTTTTTTTTTTTTTTTTTTTTAGTGTTGATCGGCCAGAAAAGCAACAACAGAGATCCCAGAACCCAGCTCGCCCCACCCATTGTTCCTCCCAGCAAACTTTCTGTGCTTGAAACTGACCAGATCCAGCAAGGGCATTTCCAGGGGCTACAGATTTCAAATTAGAATAAGCGATTCATTACAATGGGAGAGAGTTTTCCTCTTCTAAAGTAGCAAACCTATAGGCGAAGAGTTTTATCAATAGCTGTGAAAAGCTAATTCATAAACACACACAATATATATATATATATATATATATATATATATATATATATATATATACCGTGTATGAAAACCCTGAAAAGGTCCTTTTTTTTCTTCATGGGATTTTTCAGATAATACACTGGCGTTGCGGAGGACACGTTGTGTGTGAAAGTGTGTCTCTGTGTTGATTTGTCCGTGCGAGTGTGCTTATGTGTTGTACGGGGAATACAATTATTTCGGGGGTCTTCTAATTTGCCCTGCAAATCTAACTTGGTCACTAGCTGTTTGCATTGTTTTAACGTTTTCTCTTCTATCCATTCATCTTCCATTCGCGATGTGTTTCCCCCACTTTTTGAAAAACACTGTTGTATTTCCTCAGAATGCAGTTCATCTGCTGATACTAAACTTTCATTTTTAAAGCTAGAAAAAAAAATCACTGGGAAATTATCGGCGTGGAACTGTAGACATTTGTTTCCAACCACGGCTTGGAAATTAAATATCCTTTGATTTTTAAATGCGTTTTCGCATTCTCGGGATGTTTTCGAGTCAGCTTTGGGTTGCCCCATGTAAACACACATCTTTTCCGATGCGATTTTCAACGGCCCAGGTTAAACCGGGGAGGTTTTGCTGGTCTAGGTGCGCGTGCATCTGTTTATCTCTATAGGATCAATCCGGATTCATCGCCTTGACATCTAACCGCTGTGAACGGAACAAAATGAAAGCCGACCGCTCGGAGAGCGCAGGAAAGACGTGCATTATGTCTGTTAGGAGTCAAATCACCAACTCAACAGAGTTCAAAGTCTTCAGTTGTTGCAATATTGCGCGTTGGCTGTAAAGAGAGTGGAGTTTGGGTTTTTTTTCCAAAGCCCCTTTCTCCTGCGATCACTAATTGGGTGAGCAATTGACACAAGTTAATAATAATCTAAGAAAAATGTCTCTAAGCTTGTGCCCAAATGAGGAGTGCATTATGAAGAATTGATTTGGGGGCGCTTGGGGAACTGGCTTATTTAACAGCAAGCATTAAAGTATTAATATTTTAGATGGGATCACAGTCTGTAATTTTTTTTTATGCTGGGCAATTGACCGACATTAAAATTTAATGAAATGATCTGCTGCCTAGAGTTAGAGGCTTGTCAAGCCACAGAACAGAGACCATTAGCAAAAACCTGCAGCATTTTCACTAACAGGTAAATAATTAAAAAGAAATGCTATCTTGGTAGGTCCTGAAGATTATTTAGAGATGGGCGCTGGGAGCCATTATTACAGGGGATAGAAACAAAACCTTTCCGTGGGAAATCTCGCTTTCCCATCGTTGGAGAGAAAAAAGAAGCTAAATGAAAATAGAAATTAATTGCAAGCGGTTGCAAAAAGCTATGGAGATTTTACACTTCCCCAGCTAAATCAATATGGAGACAATTATGATCAGAAGTAAATAAGTCTTTTGCACAACACTTCAGGATCCTCAGTCGTAGTTTAGGCGCCAGGGTGATGGGCGCAGGAGAGGTAGATTCTGAGATCAGAGATAGAATTCTTAAATTGTTGCGAGGGCTTCTGAAAATAGCGTTCGATTTTGAGACGGGTGGCATTCTTCACTTGTTAGATTTGTTCTGAAATGATAGACAGCCTGGAAATAATTGTTATTTATTATGAATTGAAATATTAATCCTTCCATCATTATTAGGTGGATTCTGAAATTATGGATAAGCAGATGGGCGGGATTTTAAAATTCTTGCCAGAGAGGCGGACAAACGGCTAGGTCCCGAGATGAAAATCAGAGAGTTTATTCTTCAAGGTGGATCATTTTATAATTATGTCGCCATGTATATTCGGGCTCCGGGATTGATTTGTTATCTTGCAAAGTTACTAGGAGGGAGGCATTTCCCGCCTTCATTTTGGATGAATGCACAGGACATAAACGTTCGTTTATGTAACCATAAACTGCCACCCCAGCAGAATCACTGCGAGCCCCCCTCTCCCAAAGTGACCGCCCCAGCCGTGTCTCCCCAGGCTATAGAATATCAGGACTTCACCAGATGGGCTAGTGCTTCTCTGATGCTAAGTGAGTGGCTGCTGCTGGGGAAGGAATCGTCTGTTCTGAAATGTCCTCTCTCCCCAGTCCACCCCCCACCCCAGGAACCGCAGGGATTCCCCCCTCCTCCCCCACCCCCAAAATCAAAGTCAGTTATTGAGCGCCCCTGTCCAAAAAGCCGTCTCGAGTGTCCTGAGAGATCCTCATCGGCCCTTAAGTGCTAACTAAATATTTGCATTGTTGGTTTTGTCCTGTGTCAGAACCAATTGATAGCGCTTTCCGCAATGCAGCGCCCGCCCGTCGTTCCTTGAAAAGATCAGGCCGCAAAAAGTTGTCATGAAACGATCCGGCCCTTCAAACGGAAGAAAAACAACTGGAGAGGGCGGGGGTGTGAAAAAATGTCACATCCCGTTCTTTTTCGGGGTCGTTGTGCGTGGTAGTCAGTTACAGATTGGATGTTCATAACCTCCTCTCTGGAACCAAACGCACACTCGGAGCTCTCACCCCAATGAACCCCAGCGGAGACGGGTCACAGCACCGGGGCAGATTTTGGAGAACACAAAAATAGATTTTTGTTTTCGCTGCCTGGTTCATTGCTTAGGTTTTCAGTACGATCGGGTATAAATATGCATCACACGCGTTCCCACAACCCTACACACAAATATTTTATTTATATACCTATACCTGCTGTGCATCTCTCTCTGTGTATGTCTACACACACACACACACATACACACAGAGAGATGCACAAGATATATATGTAATATTATATGTATGTTATGCATCTCTATGTGTGTGTACATATATATACACAGACAAAGAGAGATGCACAACAGATGCACGATATACCGGTAGATCTAAATATCTGCTGTGTATCTCCGTGTGTGTATATATATCACTGTGCGCATAAGTGCATGTGTATATATATATAGAGAGAGAGAGAGATATTCACAACAGAGAAATGACACACATTCCCACAACTACATATGTTCACACGCCCGCACTCCCCCACATACCCCCCCAAATGTGCACACCAATCCCAGGGCACAAGTCTGCAGATTCCCCCCCGCAAGCAGACGAGCGCGCAACATGCACCAACGTGCACACAACCAGAAATCTGCACCACACTCACACCCACCAGCCATGCGCCGATTCCCTCGCGCTTCGCAGGGGCAGGGTGTCTAGGGAATTCCCCTTCTAGCGCCTCTGTCGCCATTTGGAGCCGAGCAGGAGGAGGAACTGGGGGCCGCCTGGGCATTAGATCGATCTCATCGGGCCCGGCAGAGCGAACGGGAACCGGCTCTGAGGGCCCCTGTTGGGCCCCTCTCGGGGGAAAGGGCCCTGATCCCAACTCTCCCCTTCCTGCACCGCCGGGTCGGCAGGGGATCGGGTTTCCACTCCTCCCCCACCCCCCACCTGCCTAACTTCTTGACTTCTGAACTCAGCTGGGAACCTGCTGGCGCCAGCTCCATCAGCCAAAGTCCTTGTGGCTGGGCAGAGCAGAAGCGCTCAGATGGAGGGGAAAGGAGCTGATGACGGTTTCAAGAAGTTTTCCCCTAATTGCTCTCCCAGAGCTGCGGGGGGATGGGCTGGGGGGCGGGGAGCAATGGGCAGCCCCTGGCCAGCAGAGAGAAGAGATGAGCCGACACTCCTGTCAGTCACAGCTCCACTTGCACATGGCTGTACCCAGAGGCACCGCCCGTAGAGGCAACCGGGCCTTGTGGGGCAGGCGGGGCTCGATGGCTGCTTGTCTCCGTGCCTCAGTTTCCCCATCCAGACACTGCTGTTTGTATTATCGTAGCGCCTAAGCACCCTAGGTAAGGACCAGGACTGCCCTGTGCTAGGCGCCGTACGAACCCAGAACAGCTCTGAAAACCGGGTTTTACAATAGAAACTGTGGGGACCAATAGTGCCACTATAAGTCATTGCTGTATGCAGAGTTGTTGTAGCCGTGTGGGTCCCAGGATATTTGTATGTAGCTGTGACACTCTGAGAACCTTTCCCAGCTCTGCGGAGCTCCAAAGCTTGTCTCTCTCACCAACAGAAGTTGGTCCAAGAAAACATATTCCCTCACCCACCTGGTCTCATGATTAAGTCACTCCCACGAACGGTCTTGGGAAGATCTTAGCTGCATGGGGTGACATTCTGCAACAGTCACATGTTCCCACTCTTCAGAAAAAAGCAACCAAGAGTCCTGGGGCACCTTGAAGACTAAGGTGCCCCAGGACTCTTCGTTGCTTTTCACAGATCCAGACTAACACCGCTACCCCGATACTTGACATCACTCTTCAGAGGAACTTTTACCTGTTCCTAGTCCACTTCCATCTCTTCCTTTTTGGTTTGTGTCTCCATCACCACTCCTAGCAGGACGCTAAATCCTGAGGAAGAACTGCCCTGGCAGGGACATCATCAGCTCAATTTGCCTTTGATCTATAGAGTCTTTATTTTTAGCAGCGGGCATGAGGACAGACCAGGAAACTCTCTGATGAATTAGTAGATACAACATACAGCTACACTACAGTGCCTATATTTGCTTAGAACGGCCCATCCATTCTCAGTTCAGGAAGCCCTGCCCCATCTGAGGCCTATTTAATGAGCCTTTAACACCTTCTGATAACTGCACCGAGCGGTAATCAAAGCTTGTCCCTTCAACAGCTTCTTCTTATAAGGGGAATTGGATGTCTTGGGGATTGGGAACAGCACAAAGAGCTTTCACCTATAGATCACTGGGTCCAGTCTAGACTGGAATGGTGAGGAACACAAGGAGTTTCACAGAGATTAAGGCCAGAAGAGAATGTTAGATCTAGTCTGACCTCTTGTAGATCACAGGTCACCAACACCACCTAGCTACCCCTGTACTGAGCCCAAAGACTTTAGTTAGACTAAAGCATTTCAGTCTTTAGGACACTAATCTGTGAGCCACAAGAGAAACTACAAGGAGTCTGGTGGCACCTTAAAGACTAACAGATTTATTTGGGCATAAGCTTTCGTGGGTAAAAACCTCACTTCTTCAGATGCATAGAGTGAAAGTTACAGATGCAGGCATTATATAGTGTCACACGGGGAGCAGGGAGTTACTTCGCAAGTGGAGAACCAGTGTTGACAGGGCCAATTCAATCAGGGTGGATGTAGTCCACTCCCAATAATAGAGGAGGAGGTGTCAATTCCAGGAGAGGAAAAGCTGCTTCTGTAATGAGCCAGCCACTCCCAGTCCCTATTCAAACCCAGATTAATGGTGTTAAATTAATTCAGGAGAAACTGAGATGCTATCAGTGGCTGAGGCCCCACCAGATGCTCAGATGATCCCAGCATTGGAACCAGGCCCCAGGCTGTAGAGGAAACTGAAAATATCCCAAGGTTCCAACCAATTGGACCTGGGAAACAATTCCTTCCTAACCCCAAATTGTGTGATCAGAATGACCCTTCTCCTGGGAGCAAGGCATGCCAGCCAAGCATCTAGAAAGAATATCCTCTGGAACATCTCAGGAGCACCAGTCCACCCTGTCCTGTGTGGCCAGGCTCTGATGCATCTGGGGAAAGCAAACACCTCCCACTCCCCACCCCACCCCACTCCACACACAGAATACACTTGGCCAATATCTGGAAGTCAGGGGAAATCCTTCCTGATCCCAGCAGGCAACAAACTGAAGCCCTGGAGCATGAGAGTTGATTATATCCATGTCTTAAATACTTAGCTGCAAATGTTATGAGCGTGTTGCGGGCAATGCAAGCAATTGCCATCGTGGGGCTATTCAGTTGCCTGCTTGAAATGAGTTTGATGGGTCTCTGTCCAGCTCCCAGGGGAAGAATGTCCACGTCACAAAACCCTCTACCAAACCGGCACTCATTTAACTGCTAGTCTCAGCAGAGAAATCCTTAGAGGTGGTTTCTCAACTTTTCGCTGCCACTAGCCATCCTGATTGGTTCTCTCAGTACACAGCTGATCATTTTCTTGTGGACTAATGTGGAAAGTGCAACATTACATCCAAGCGGCTCCCCAGAGTGAGAAAACATCAGTTCTTTGTGCCTGTAGCCTTGGCAAAAAGGGAAACAGTGTAGCTACAATATAAAAACATAAGAACACCCACAGCGGGTCAGACCAATGGTCCATCTAGCCCACTATCCTGTCTTCCAACAGTGGCTGGTACCAGATGCTTCAGAGGGAGTGAAGAGAACAGGGCAATTTACTGAGTGACCCATCCCCTGTTGTCCTGTCCCAGCTTCTAGCAGTCAGAGGTTTCGGGATACCCAGAACATGGCCTTGATTCAGATTTTTAATGGCACACAATTCTCAAAAGGTCAGGTGGCTGGGGGAAGAATAATGGAAAATATGTTAAATTCTCAGAACTTTATCCAAACTTTTTGGGGGGAGGAGGTGGGAGTGGGGAGCTGGAAATCTCATCAGAAGAGTTATTTCTCTGTTGTTCTTTCTTGCTTTGTCTGGGTTGGAAACATCACAGGAGTAGTCTTTCACTAGCTACTCCAGTTCTTCTACTGCCCCGAAAGCAGAAAGTGCAGATGGGGAGGGGGAGGGAGAAATACTCCAACAGATTTTTTCCCTCAAGCACAACTGACTTGTGCTATTGTAAGAGAACCAGGATATGAAACCGACCAGGCTCCTTTCACAGGTCCCAAACTATGTCCAGGAAGTGCATAAACAATATTAAGGGAACAACTGGCTTAGGGTTTAAAAAACAATCTAAGACCTCTAGGAGATTAAACTTTGCTTTCAAGAGTGATTTAGGCACTAAGGAGCCCAAATCTCTTTGAAAGTCAATGGAATTTAAGTGCCTTTGACATGTTTACCTTAGAGTTTTACAACTCTGTTCATTTCAACAAGTTATCGTTAGTAACACAAATAAGGAATTTCGATATGGCTCGTCTTGATACCGACACTTTAGAAAACACGCATGGATCCCATGAACAGAAGCTTGACTAAAGAAACTTCTTTTTTTCCTTCAGACCTTTGCCAACCAAACGTAATGATTCGCTGGTTTGCTCACCACAAAGACGAGGCAATCATGTCCAGAGAGTCTTTAATTTATTACACAACATGAACGTGTGCACGGGGTTTGGCAAGTTTGTAAAGTCAACCAATATGACACCAGGTTTCCCTCCGTGACCAAGCGATGTGTTGTCCCTGGATGCAAATTCTGTGAAATCAAACTCACGCTCCAAACCGTGGTAGCTCATCTCAGCCTGCGATCTGCCCGCCACGATATTTAGAACAATGTACATTTAAATGTCACTTTCAGCCCACTAAGGCACGCGTCTGTGAAGCTTACTCGTGTGGGTTCTGATTTTTCAAGGCTAGCTACATCACTACTTCAAGCAGTTATTTCCTTTCCCAAAAACTCCCCAGTTGGAAGACCTGGATGAGGTGACCACGAAGGAACAAACATTCATCCATCAGCTGGTACCACAACCTAACCGTCAGCTCCGGCAGCCAAAAAAACAGGATGTGATGGAAAAAATACTCATTTCGCTGACCGTTAAGATTTGGGCATATATTTTTTTCAATTTTGCTACTCCTGAGGCTGGCAACCTAGATCCCTGGACTTTAGCAGGTGTGGGAGGGAAAGAGATCCAAACAGTTCAAAGTCTGATTTTTTCCCACACGTTCTGAGACGGTCACTCTGGAGCCAACAGCCACAACTCTCCAACTGCAGAGTTGCACCGATTTGCTACATATCAACCGTGCACCACTCAGCTCCCACACTTAGACCTTGCGAAGACTTCAGCACACGCTTCACTATGCACTCAGGAATAGTCTCATTAAAGTCAAGTGTAATGTTTGTTTAAAACAAATAAAGGGAAGTATTTCTTCACACAAGGCATTGTCAACCTGTGGAACTCCTTGCCAGAGGATGTTGTGAAGGCCAAGACTATAACAGGGTTCATAAACTAACGAGATCATTTCATGGAGGATAGGTCCAGCAATGGCTATTAGCCAGGATGGACAGTGATGGTGTCCCTAGCCTCTGTTTGCCAGAAGCTGGGAGTGAGCAACAGGGGATGGATCACTCGATGATTCCCTGTTCTGTTCATCCCCTCTGGGGCACCTGGCATTGGCCACTGTTGGTGGACAGGATACTGGGCTAGATGGACCTTTGGTCTGACCCGGTCTGGCCGTTCTTATGTCAAGACTATGAGGGTTTGTCTGGACTGGTACTAACAGTCCCTTTCCCATTGAGATAAGCTGAAAGCAGAACTCAAACTGTATCCAACCCCAGGGGTGTTGTTTTTTTAAATAACCGGTCGTTCATTTAGTTAATGGGGCTTCCATTAAAGAGTCCCGTTGACCTCCACTCTCTCCCAGTCCTTTGCCAGCCTGAGGGGGGGGGGGGGAAGCTGCCTGTGTAAGGACTACAAAAACAACAAGGAGTCTGGTGGCACCTTAAAGACTAACAGATTTATTTGGGCATGAGCTTTCGTGAATAAAAACCTCACTTCTTCGGATGTGTAAGGACTGCAGGGGGGAGCAACAAACTCCAGAGTAGCTCAGAGAATGCGCTGCTACAAAGCGCAGTTCGCACCCGGCCCAAGAGAGGGCTGGGGCGGGGAGTCACATCTGACCAGCAGCAGGCTCTGAAGCGGCCCATCCCGCTTGCCGGGAAGAACACCTCTTTAGAAATCCGAGGGGTGCAGAGAGCCTACAAGGGGGGATTTAACTGGGGGGCGGCGCGTGAGAATGCGCAACAAGACACCCCCTGCCCTGCCCGGGATTGCAATGATCCATCCTTGGCAGCGCGCTCGCCATCCATCCCCAGCGCTGGTCCGCCTTGGCGCCCGCAGACCGCCTCCTAGCCCCCCTCCCCGCTTCGCCCGGGGCTCCTGCGGGGGCCTTTAGAGCCCCTCCTTCAATCCGGATTCATAAAGCCACCGGAGAGGGATGTCAGCTTGATTAAGACGGCCATTGAAAGGGCTTTCCGTGAATTTTCCACGGCAGCCGAGAGCGCAACAAAGGAAGGGCCAGGTTAGTTCCAAGGGCTGCTAATGAAAGTCCGGACAAACAAACGGAGACGAACTAGTCTGAGATTCCGCCGCCCCCCTCCACTCCCCCCATCTCACTTTAAAGACAAAAAATGCCTCCCTGATCATCCAGGCAATTGGAGCCCGCCTCGTGATGCGAGTGATTATTGGATGGTCACATACCAAAGCATTTACTTGCCAAGGGATTGTTTTCGTAGTCACCGCCTCTGGGATAATCTCTCTCTCACACACCGAGAGGGCAAATTTATAGAAAAGCTTCCCCCACGCCCCAGCCCTTCATCTACAGTTTTGGTTTAGTTGCACGGTTATAGTTTCCAGCGGAAGAGAGATCCGATTTAAATATCGAGACACACAGATTGATTGTGGAGAATTCCAAAGGTTGAAAATAACATAGAAAGGGCGTGTTGTTGTAGGCCTGTTGGTCCCAGGATATTAGAGAGGAAAGATATCCAGAGACACATATCTATGTAGCTAGGGGCGAAAGGTGCATTTACCACATAGAAAGCAAACTTTGGGTTCAACTGTCTTTGCAAAGCAATAAAGTAAGAATGGAAGTTGGAGCCGTTTTCACCCAGCGCCTTCATCTTTCTTGCCACGCGTCAGGCAAAGAGTAGAGGTGGACAGGTTTGCTTGCGATGAATCAAGGTGTGTCGAGCTTATGTAATGTACAGGCGAGGGCTACAGAGAAAGAAAGCGGGGGGCATATTAGCAAAGATGTTTCCCCCTGTGGGTCTTGCAAAAAGGAGCGTTTAAAGCATGCATTTTATTTAACAACAAACCGACCTTCCCATCTGCAACACCCCGTGTCTATGGGGAAAAGGGACCGAACAATGCCTGCATCATTCGGTAGGGCTGCGGTTGTTACTTGTAGAGGAAGCGTTGTAGTTTTCACCACTACAATCGTTACTGTATTTTATTGTTGTGGTGCAAATCGTTACTGTTGCTGTTCCCATTGTTAGTGTGGCCGTCACAATGGTTCCTGTTCCCCATTATTACCGAGGTTGTTATTTTTTTTTTCACACGTGTGACCATTGTTGCAATTTTGCTGGCTGTAGTCAATGCTACGGTGTTATTCTTGGAATGATCCTTGCTACAACACTGATTACTGCTGTTATTTGTCATGCCATCAGCTTTAGCCTTAGGCACCCACCATGTGCTCGGTGCTGTACAGTGTTGCTAACGAACAATTTTTCTTGAAATGTCTCCTCCTGGGAAGTCAGAGTCAGAACCAGCCTTTTCCTTGTTCATTTCATTCCACTTCCTTAGTGCGGGTGCTGTGCTCTCCATGTCAGTCAGGGCTGATACTGAAGATTCATCGCTTCTAAAGCCACTAGGAACCATTGTGATCATCTAGTGCAGGGGTTCTCTCAACACATTTTTGGTGGCCACCATCTCTTGCCGGTGGCTGCTCTGACAATGTTCCCTAAAATACTTAATTCACTTTAGGAAAAACAAATAAACATGCACATAAACGTGTCCAAACCAGTGTCATTGATTTATGTAGGGTTAATTTTTTTATTTATTTTTTGCTTTTTTTGCAGACTCAATAATAAAAATAACGTACAGGTGTCTCTATTCTTTATTGGACCTAGACAGATCAGAAACACAAATAAGGTGATTTGCACATTTTTGTCTCTTTTTGTTGTTTCTTTTACTTTCAGGCTGCTTAAAAAAAAAGACTTGCTGGCTAGTAAGTCTGCTGCTGCCAAAAGTGATGTTTGTATGTTTGTTAATATCGCTGTTCACAGCCTCCCAGCTAGCTAGCAAGTCTGCTGTGAAAAGTGATATTAACAACCATGCACGTCAGTTTCCACAGCAGACTTACTCAGCCCTGGCAAACCAGGGGACAAATTAAGCCCTGGAGGGGGAGGTGGGTAAGTAGACAGCAGGGGCCGGGGCCGGGGCCAGAACCCAAAGACCTAGATCCTGCTGACCTCCACCGCAGGGCTGAGGCCGGAAGCCCGCACCCCACTGCCCCCAGGAAGGTGGGGAACTCCCGGGCCGCCTGCTAGTCTGGCGTTTGTGGCTCCAGAGTGGGGCAGGGCCCAATCCCTGCTGGTGGCCCTGGGGGAGGCTCCCCTGCTTCGCCCCTCCCCTCCACTGCCCAGGAGGTTGCCCTGGCCGCAAGAAAAGCCCCCGTGGGAAACTCCGAAGGCCAGAAAACTTGCCCCAAATAATCCCTAGACCTGATCCGCCAGAAAGAGCGAGGGGGGAGCGAATGAAAAGGCAGGGCGATGGGGAAGACGGGAGCTGGTTAGTAAATATTCGCTGAAAAATGGCTTGTGGAGAATCTCAACTTCCAATATACCTGCGGTTTAAAATACCATCGAAAGAGACCGGGCGGTTGGTCCCAGGATATTAGAGAGGAAAGATGCTCTGTGTAGACGCGAGAGCTTGTCTCTTTCACGCACTGAAGTTGGTCCAATGAAAGATCTCACCGCACTCCCCCGGTCTCTCTGATAGAAAGAGACAGTTTTACTGGGGGGGGGCTGTTTTCTTGCAGCCCCAACATAAAAACCAAAGCAACACCCACAGCTTTAGCCCCACCACCAAAGCTTGGCACATCGGATCGTTACTCGAGTCCTGGGGAGATATTTTATACTTCCCTGGCAGGTCAACAGCTCCGAAGCAAAGCCAGTCTCGCAGGCATCCCGGAGCACAGGCAGCATAGATCTGCAAGGGGACCCAAAGGAGAGGGGAAAACTTGCCTGCTTCATTCCTGTTTATAAAGACAGTAACCCGGAGATTTGGAGGGTGGGGCGGAGTACAGGGATTGGCGCCCCATCCCATGCAAATGTTGCTGCATTGCTCATTTAAAGAGCTTTGAAGGGAAAACTTGGGGGGGGAGTTGAAGGGGGGTGTACAGTACAATTCCTTTCAATAGGATCTGCAACACAGAGGCGCTGACAGTCGAGGACGCATTTAAGCGGACAAATCCCGAGCAACCAGGTGCAATTCAATGAAGACAGAAAGATATCCCACCCCCAGCCCCCACGCTAGGCTGTGAAAACTGTCACCACAATGCAACAGCACAGCAGAGAAGGGGACGTTGGTCCCCAGGTGATACACACGATCAAACGGGTCGTTACAGCTCACAACGGGGCCACCCGAGATCCTGCATCCTGTCTTCTTACCCTGCGCAAGGGTTTTCTCTGGTCCCAGCACCGGTTCTTGGGCCGGATGCAGGAATCCCTGGCTGAAGTTCCTGATCTGTGCTAGGCAGGAGAGCTCACGCTAGGTTCTCCTAACAGTCCCTGAAAATCTGAGGGAGATCCCGGCCTCATTGACATCAATGGTGGTTCTCCGGTTAGCTTCGGTGAAGCCAGGCTGTCACCCCGGCAGTGTAGGATGGATACATGGGTCATACTGTAAACACCTCCATTCCCCCCACTCTGCCTTCCTTCCTCTCTTGTCCCGCACCCCTCTCGCAAACCCAGCTGCGGCGTTTCTCTGATACCCTTCGAGTTTGTTTCTCTCTTTCTAGCAGAAAATTCTGCACCGCCCGTGAAAGCTCAGTGGGGGAATGAAGCCACGAACGGGTAAGGTTCTGCCGTCCGAGGAAGCAACACCAGCCGGCGTGAAAACTTTTTAAACTCCAGACGAGCGCAGCCAAAGAGGTAAAGGGGGCGGCGGGGGGGGGGTCTTTAAAGAGCAGATTTTCTGCTAAACATCGATTTGAACGCCAGGCAGCACGTTCTGCACATTCAATGCAATTAACACCATTTGGGGAATTTGTAATTGCTCTATAAAGCACGCGGTAAATAATTATTCCCAGCTCTGTTCAGCCCTAGAATACGCCCTGACAGGTGTAATTTATGGCACTTGAAGCCTGGCTCTTTTTATTCAGCAGATCTCCTTATTACAATAATGACTTAACACTCGGGGGCACTTAATGAGTATAAAGTGCCCAGCGCGCGCGGGGGGGGAGGGGGGGGGGAATTGCAAGATTTTACAAACTTGCCCAAACAATATCCCCCCCTCCTTTATGGTTACAAATTACTGACCTGCTCTGGATTAATATAGAGAGGGACAGAGCCGTCCGAGCTGTATAGCGGTGGAAGCGGAATAGATTATGGGGGAAATATTGTCCCTATGAAAAATAGACTGTCACCTGGGAAACCGTGTGTTAATTATCTTGGGGGGGGGGTGGTTTTAAGGCAGCCCAAGGATTCTTGTCGGTTTAGGGCCCCGTCCTGAACCACTGAATGCAGTGGGAGGTAGCTATTGATTTCAAAGGAGCGGGATCAGACCTTTAAAGCTGGTGGAAGGATCACCATTATTTATTAATTCATTATTATTATTATAGCAGTAGCAAGAGGCCACAATCAAGCGTTAAATCCCCCTTGTGCTAGTGGTTACACTTATAGACAGTCTCTAGCCAGAACAGTTTACAGTCTAAATAGACAAGACAGACAACAGCTAGAAGAAAAGAAGCCTTATGAGACCCATTTTACAGAGGGGGAAACTGAGGCCCGGGGACATCTAGTGACTAGCCCCAGGTCCCGCAGGGAACGTGCGACAGAACAGAATCCGAACTCTCCCGTTCAGTGCCTTAGCCCAACGCCAAACGGCCTCCCAAGAGGAATCAAATCAAGGGCCCCTGTATTCAGTTTTCCCCCAGACAAACACCCAAGGACGTCGCTAGGAATTTAGGCCCCGTAAGGAATGCTGAGTCTGGCCGGATCATTATAATGGGATACATACATCCTTATCTCCGCTCTTGGAGTTGCAATGACTTGTGAGGGCGGTTCCCCTGCCCCAGTTTGTTGCAGACCCTGGAAAACATGTATAAGGATTGAAATCAATAGTTTAAATCCCGGGGTCCTACAGGTGCCACTGTAGGACACAATCAACACCAGCGATAACGACTGGTCCGTCTGTTTCCCCGCCCGCCCAGTTCTAGTTTTCCAGGCGATATCAGCGCTCAGATATGTTAATCCTGGAGATGATCCACATCATTTCTGCAAAGCTCATTCCTGAAAAAGCCAAAGAAAACCCTGCCAGGAACAACAACCCATCGTTTGTACATAGCCCCTTTCATCTCTAGGTTATTGCCAACTCAGATCGGTAGAGTCAGCACCATGTTACAGATGGGGAAACTGAGGCACGGAGACGGGACGTCACACAGGGGTGCTCTAGGAAAAGAACCCAGGAGTCCTGACTCCCTAGTCCCGTGCATTATCCATGGGCCAGACTGTGCATGAAACTTAGAGCAACAATTTTTGGAGACCCTCTGTCTCCAAAACGGAACCGGTCCCTGACTTCCAGGAACAAGTTCACCCAGCATGTGGGTGTGCAGCACGTGGAACGGCCCCAGGCAGCAGTGGTGGCCACCCCCCTGAACGAGTCTGTGGCGGGTGTGACCCGGGCTGGTGGGAAATCCCACAGCTTTTTGCCAGCGTAAAAGAACGTGGAGAATTGATTGCAAGAGATGATTTGCGGGGCCCCTCTTTTCATTCAGAGAGGAAGGACGATCTGGGAGGTTAAGGCCCAGGATTGTGGTTCAGGATTCCTTGGTTTTTGTCCTAACTCTGCCACGTGCCCACTGGATGCCCTGGGTTAAGTCCCTTGGGTCCAGCTCCTCCAAGGTCTTGGCTGAAATTAGGTTGGATATTAGGAAACACTATTTCACTAGGAGGGTGGTGAAGCACTGGAATGGGTTCCCTAGGGAGGTGGTGGAGTCTCCACCCTTAAGGTTTTAAGGCCTGGCTTGACAAAGCCCTGGCTGGGATGATTTAGCTGGGGATTGGCCCTGCTTTGAGCAGGGGGTTGGACTAGATACCTCCTGAGGTCCCTTCCAACCCTGAGATTCTCTGATTCTATGAAATCAATGGAAGTTAAGAGCCTAAATACCTTTGAGGCTCTAAAGCCTGCTCCAGTTCCATTGAAGTCAGGGGGGATTTTGCTCTTTATTTGTATTTGTCTCTTACAATAGCTCTGGACAGCGCCTAGCACAAAGGAGATCTGCCCGGGGGCTCTAGCAATACAGATCAACATAAACGAGGAGGGAAAGATCTCCCGCCTGGACCAAGGGAACAGACCTCAGCAAAGAGCTGCATTCCCCACGCCCAGGGACCTCACTGGCGGTCCCATCTCTCCTAGGAAGGGGCGGGTGTTTCTCAGCCCAGGCTGGTATCAGGGGCCAGGGTGCAAACATCAAAGCCCCAGCCAGGGCTGGGTGCGCTGTCGGCCGTGCTCATAAATATGTATAGCGCCTCCTCTCTCCAAAGAGCATCTGCCCCCGGAGTTATTGTCTTCTGGCGAAGCGGTGAAAAACCAGCAACTCCGTCTAATTGAATTAGCCCGGCTCGCGGTGCCCACCCTGCCCAGCACCCGCCAGTCTCCATTAATGAACAATAAGTCTGCCTGCCGCTCCTTCCGGCAACACGCTCCAGGCGAGCCTAGCTCCCCCCACGCCTTGCCCTGGAACAAATTACATTTGTCCCATCCGCTCCCAGCCATGGAGGAGCCGGCGAAGCCCAAATGCACCGCGGCAGGGCGATGAATGGACGCTGTGGACGCAGCCACAGAAAGAGAAGCGCAAACCCGGCCTCCTCAGCTGCTCGGGTACATCAGGTGTGGCTTTTCTTTGCCTTTCCCCCTCCACTTTCACGCCGTTTCAAGGGAGCAGAGATTGATGACTTCCCTCCTGTTATTAAATTACCTCCCCCCGCCCCTCCCTGCCCGGCCTGGTTCGGGGCTTTGCTATCTCTTTGTCCAAAGTGTGTGTGTGTGTGTGTGTGTGTGAGGGGGGGGCATACAAGTGGGAGACAGGACTCCTGGGTTCTCGGGAGGGGAAGGTGGTAGTTGGTTAAGCCGCAAAATTGGGAGTCAGGACTCCTGGGTTCTATCACACACTCGCAGGTCACTTCATCCCTCTATTCCTCATCTGTCAAACTTTAATCCATCCTTTCTCCCCACTCTTGGGAGAGATTAATAAAACGGGGACTTTCCAGCTTGGAAAAGTGAGGACTAAGGGGAGATAGGATAGAGGTCTATAAAATCATGACTGGTGTGGAGAAAGTAAATCAGGAAGTGTTATTTACTCCTTCTCATAACACAAGAACTAGGGGTTACCCGATGAAATGAATAGGCAGCAGGTTTAAAACAAACACAAGGAAGTATTTCTTCACACAACACACAGTCAACCTGTGGAACTCCTTGCCAGGGGATGTTGTGAGGCCAAAACTATAACAGGGTTCAAAAGAGAACTAGCTAAGTTCATGGAGGATAGGTCCATTAATGGCTATTAGCCAGGCTGGACAGGGATGGTGACCCTAGCCTCTGTTTGTCAGAAGCTGGGAATGAGCGACAGGGGATGGATCACTGGATGATTCCCTGTTCTGATCATTCCCTCTGGGGCACCTGGCATTGGCCACTGTCGGCAGACAGGATACTGGGCTAGATGGACCTTTGGTCCGGCCGCTCTAATGTCTGTCTTCTGTGTTGTCTGTACTTTTTTCTGGACAGGTACTTACTCTTATTAGGTGTTTGTAAAGCACGGGGGGGGGGGTAATCCTGCTGGGGAGGGGGGCTCTGGGTTCTACTGTAATACAAAGCAGAATTAATAACCGTGAACATGGGTGGTCGCTCTGTGCCTCAGTTTCCCCATATGTCAATCCGGTACCGGACCTTACAGGGGTGTCCCGGGGAGGCTAAATCCAGGAATGGTGGCGCTCTCCGAGAAGGAAGCAGAAAATATAATTTGAAATGAATTCCCCTTGCCAGCACTATTCCCCCGCCTCCGGTAAACCTTCCTTCCAAGGGCCCAGCGCCAGCCCCTGGACTAGCTGGGCCATTGGTCTGCGGGGCACATGGCTACATTGCTAACCAGGGGCTGAGACATCGGACATCACAGGTGAGGCGCCCGCTGGGTTCAGTGCGGTTTGAGGCCGGCCCCATGTGCGTGGCCTGGAAAAGTCGGTTTCATCCCGTTCCGTTTCTTCCTGGTTATTTGCTTGCGCGAAGGGCGTGCGCTCGTGAGCCAGAAAGAAATGAGTCTCTAGATTAAATCCAGCAGGACTGGAAGCCCCCTGATTTCAGCCACACCGGGATATTAAACCACTGATCACAACGGACGCAGCGCAGCGTTTAAAACCCGAGCGACTGATAGAAAGCACCGTCCCTTTTCATTCGTCCCGGTGACGGAGCAGTTGCACAGATAGAGGCAAGTTGCTGCAAAAGACAGACCCGCCCCCTTCTCTCCATCTGACCAGGGAACAAAGAACCGGGACATTAACAAGAACGAGCAATGCCACTTTGCAATAGGGTCACGAAAACACAGCTGCTTTGAGGGCGGGTAACAAGAATGATCCCCGCAGCCTGGCAAATATCCCCGGTTCGGGGTCCTCGCTCTCCCCACACTGGCTCTGGAAGCAGGCTCTGCACAGGTGAAATGATGTAGAAGGGAGGGCAGGGGGTCAGATGCCCCTTCTCCCCCCCCCCACTAGTCCTAAATTAATCCTCTTGCTCCGGTGTAAGTGTGATGGTTCCCCCCCCCCCCCCCCCATTGAGCAGACTTAATAGATGTAAAGGGATCTACGTAACACATTGGACCAAGTTTCATTTGATTTTTTCCTGTACATTTGAAAAACCTTTCCCCCCCCCCAGCCCCCGAAGTCATTTTGTAACAAGGTGTGTGTGGGGGGTCCTATTTCTTAGACCAACACACGTTATCTGGGATTCTCTCCCATCCGCGGTGTGTCTATACTTATTGTCCCATTAGCTGCCCTGTCCTTCCCCTGCTGTTCTCAGAATTTCCCCTCCCCTGTTGCAGGTTTCTGCTGGAGGTTGTCACCAGACTGGACCAGGACAACGAGCTGCGATCGCTTGTGTCCCCCCATCTCCAACTCCTCCCCCGCCCCCCAGCCCTTTCTTTCCCAATAACATTTCCGCTTTGGTGACGGCAGCTCGAGCAAGACACCGGATCACACGCGAGAGGAGGTGGCGTTTCACAGGGAAGGAAGCGACATTTCCTCTGGAGACAGAAAAAGACCCTGAAACAACAGACACGCTTCGGAATCTCGGTGGAGAGAAGTAAGTGGCTAGTGAGGAAGACAGTCCTTCTCTCTCCTCCTCCAAGCCCCCCCTCTCCCCTGTCCAGGCCCTGGCCTGCTATTGGCTACTCCGGATGAATCACCTGCCCCGATCCCATTGCAAAGCACATCCCGCTGTATCATAGAATATCAGGGCTGGACGGGACCCCAGGAGGTATCTAGTCCAACCCCCTGATCAAAGCAGGACCAATCCCCAGACAGATTTTTGCCCCAGATCCCTAAATGGCCCCCTCAAGGATTGAACTCACAACCCTGGGTTTAGCAGGCCAATGCTCAAACCACTGAGCTCCCCCTATCCCCTTGCCATGGTTAATCCTGCCCATTTCCCCCCTCGCCCTGGCAGGTTTGGCTAAGAAATGCAAAGCGGGGCCTTGGAAACCCTCATGAATTTCCCCAACTCTCCAGCCAGGCAGGTAAAGACCCCAGCCGAGTGATCCGGCCAAGTCTTCCGCCCAGATCGTTTGGGCAAACCAAGCCAGTGCGATGTCTCTGGGGGTCAAGCCCCCGCTCCGGATCAGGCCCCGGGGTTGCAGCTCACGCTGGAGGAGGACTAGCGGGTTTCTAGGTTTGTCTGCGGACTTTGGGCTTCTTTTCTACCTGACACCCGAGCTGAGTGGCGCTTGGGTGCTGCTCGAACAGCTTCGGGTCAATTTCACGGAGCGCAAATAACACGCGTGGGGATGAACGACGTCTTTAATCAGCAGCCTGTGATCGCCCCTCCTGAAAGGAGGCGAGAGGGTGCTGCTAACTCCTCTCTCAGAGTCCCTCGTCCCCCTGCCTGGGGTCGGTTCTCTGCCTGCTGAACGGGTCTCGCAACACGGGTTTCCTAGCCGGGCAAAGTAACCGGGCCAGCGCTTAGATTCGCCACCAAGCTGTCGCCACGGGGCGGCTGGTGCCCGCCGAGAGATCTAGCAGGCAGCACTGACGGAGCAGCTGGGTTATATATTCCCAGACCTTGGGCCTCGTGCGCTGCACCGCAAAGCGGATCAGATTAAAGGCGAGATAGGGTGGGAAGGAGCCACAACACGCCGCTCACAACGGCACCTCATTTTTCAAGCGCTCTGCAGTCTGGAGATTGAAACCGAACTCCCAGCAAGGGCCGGGGGCTTCAAGCGAAAGAGCTGGTCGCGGGGCCACATCTATCAAGATGCAACAGGCATGTCTGTTGACGCTCAATGGGTTTGTTTGTTTGTTTTGGTAGGGCCCCTGGGCATTGGAGGCGGGGAGCAAAGCTTTCTTGTTTTGTCTGGCCGGTGAAACCTTCCTCCCTTTGCCCCAGATCAGACAGATTCCTGTTTTGCCCACAAGAAGACTTTTGCCTCCCACGTACCAAATGTAAAAGCAACCATCCAAGAGAGACCACAACACGTGTGTGTGTGAGTGAGTGAGTGTGTGACGGAGTGAGAAAGCCAGTGACAACCAGGGAAAGACATTTTAGCTGCCTCGGGTACCAAAGTAGCATTAACTAATCACCCTGTTGCTCAAATCATATCGTTTTAATTATTGCAGGCCCGCTGCTTCTAAAATCTCGCCTGTGAATTCTTATCTTTAATTTTACCGAGGTTAATTAGCATGCAAAAAAAAGAAAATAAAAATTATGTCGGAGGTAATGGGTAAACTTACATCTAATTTGCTGTGATTGATATTAGCCTTCGGAGAGGGGAGGTAATAAGCACACACACGCACTATGCCTACTCAATGCAAGATCTCTGCATGTAGAGAACTATCCTGCTATGTGCAACACGTGTGGACATGGCAAAGAATTTGTAAGCAAGTGTTATTTACTTCATTAGAAAGCAGGGGAGGCAGCAAGGCCTTGTGGTTACAGCAATGGACTGGGAGCTCAGGGGCTTTTGTTTTAGTCCTGGATCTCTGCCACTGCCTGATGTGTGACCATGTGCAAATCCCTTCCCCTCACTCGGTGCCTCTGTTTTCCCTCCCATCCTTTGTCTTGTCTATGTGGATTGTAAGATCTTCAGGACAGGGACTGTCTCTTTCTATGTGTTTATACAGCAACTAGTATCAGAGAAGCACTACTGTAATATAAATAGGAATAGGAGGATTTTATTCTATACAAAAACCCCAGAGGAGAACTCAGTTCAGCTGCAGGTACATATTAGATTCTTAAGGAAAGCAAAAATCGTATAAGAAAGTTGAAGTAGTTCTGAAAGAAAAAGAAAGAAAGAAAGAAAGAAAGAAAGAAAGAAAGAAAGAAAGAAAGAGTATTGGAAAACCAGGACATTTCTATACTAACAAAGCAAGCCAAACATTTGAAAGCATGGCAATGCATATTTAAAACACTGAAACACCCTTAACTCTGCCCTTTTAGCAGGGCCTTGTAGGAGGAAGGAGGATGGGGGAGAGAATATGTGAGACAATCTCATCCATCCAGAAGCCCATAGTTTTCTTACATTTTTAAAATACAAGAATTGGGGTTCATTGGATCAGTTAGCTAGCCCAGGTTTGTTAACAGTGGGTTTGTAAAAGTATACCCAGTCCACATACAGATGTTTACACCCTGAAGATATTAGATACTTGTCTTTCATTTAAAAAAAATTCCAAACCCAGATTCTGCCTTGATATATACCCCATCGTATACCCTCGTGAGGTGAGGGTATCGGAGATCCATTTTCTGCTCCCATTGAAATAAAGGGAGTTTTACCATAGACTTTAGCAGGAGTAGGGCTGGGGGGGTAAATTAAAAAAGGGGGGGGGCTTCTGGTGGCTGGGAAGCTAATAGAGCCCAGATTCAATTCTATGTTCACACATTAAATAAATAAACCTCAAACACTGTGATGATTTGGCCACAGGTTGTGGATCCAGTCTCGTCTCACACTGTAACTCTCAGAATAAAACACGAATCAACTGCAACCTGTGGAACCCACTGCCACAGGGATTGCAGCGGTCAGGAGATAGGCTGGATTTTTTTAAGCACTGGACCTACCTATGAACAACTACATCCACGGTTGTTAACTATTTCTATGACGATAGCACCAAACTGTTCCAATCAGGCATCAGGACCTCAGTGTGCTAGGTACTGTACAAAGATTTATTAAAAAGATAGACTCTGCCCCCAAAAGCCTGCAAATGTACAGCCCTGATTCTGGCTGGAGACTCTTGTGGGTGATATTCAGCGGGGGTCTCACATCTGGATGATTTCAGTGCAGGACGGGGTCTAGGTTACAATAGAATACAACAGCCAGGTGAAATAATCAATAAAGATGTGTGGAGGTGACGGAGGAGTTAACAGTGCTGCAAGCATATATCTCAGTGCAGAGTACATGAGTCATGGTATCGGAGTGCTGATCTAAGCGCTAACAGGACTTTATTTTGTATATATCACCTTTCATACAATTATATCCCCCAACACTTTACAGAAGTAAAGCTTGCAAGACAGCAGCCGATGATTAATACAAATCACAACACTGGAGCACTGTATTGGAAGGCCAATGATAGAGACAGGGCAAAATGGAAACCTCTGGGTATAAGCGAAGAAAGGGTTACAGATGAGAAGAGTAATGGCAGGTCACAAGGGTTTGGAGGGTCTGAAGGACCAAAGAAGTTTGGGGAGATGAAGGCACCTCCTGGGAAAACCTTAGAGCCTTTCCATGGTATAACTGTCATGATGCAGGTGCAGGATGAAAGGTGCGAGGTAAGTTAAAAGTTGAGCTAACCTGTAAAGTTCAGTTCCAGATGCAAACTTAACATAAGAGCGGCCAGACTGGGTTGTACCTATCTTGTCTCCAACAGAACTTCAGGAGCAATTTGGGAAAGATCCACCTGGCTTCCCCTCCTGGCTGCTGGTTAGGTCCATTTTGACGGACCTGTCCTCCAGGAACTTATCTAATTCTTTTTTGATGCCAGTTATACTTTTGGCCATCACCGCATCCCCTGGCAAGGAGTTCCGCAGGTTAATTGTCCGTTGTATGAAAAAAGTCCTTCCTCTTGTTTGTATTAAACCTGCTGCCTATTCATTTCATCCCCCCAAGTTTGGATGGGCGGTTTTGGTTTGGCTCCTTACAGACCAGGGAATAGTCACAAAATCTGGATCCAGATCTGAAGTTCCACAGGGGCTGGAGCTGTTTGTATCCTGGTGGAAATGAGTTATATACAGGTTGGTTCCTACAGGGGAGGAGTAAGCCCAAGCTCTGAAAGGTCAGAGCCCAAATGCCACGCTCACTGCAGACAGATGGGGAAAAAGCCCAACCAACTCGCAGTAGCAGAGGTGGCATCATCTTCTCAGACTCATAAAAACCCCATAGCGCAATTTTTTTTTCCAGGACTTTTACTGCTCACTGGAGATGAGCCATGACATTTCCTTCTCCCCTTTCATAAATATTGCATCTACCAAATGCAATTACCAAGGGCGAAGCGGCACAAGTGTTTACTAAATCAGATTACACAATAATGTTAATGTATTTTATGTCTGTGTTCTGACACCAGACAAACTCCCTATTAATAATGGCTCAATGAGATGCGGATGTTCTTAACAGGGCGCTTTGGGGGATTGGAGATTTTTGTGGTGGCGAAGTCACTCACTGGGAGTACGGAGGCTTAAACAGTGAGAGAAAGGGACCGGTCCATCAGAAATGCCTGTGACGTGTATTGTGGTGGCTGCAGGTGAACCAGCAAATGTCCATCATATGCTAGCTCACAGATACCTACACCTAGCCCCTGCCAGGCTGCATTGTGAGTTGGACTGCACACCTGCACAGGGAGTGAGAACTCCTCTTTGTAACTCTATGGGGGCGACCTCGCCTCTGGGTCCAGGGAGAAATAACAACATCCAGCCCTTACAGAGCACTTTTCATCAGCGGCGCTCAATGTACTTTGCAAAGAGAGTCAGTATCATTATCTCCATTTTACAGATGGGGAAACGGAGGCACACCATGGTGAAGTGACTAGTCCAAGTTCCCCCAGCAGGCTGGTGGCGGAGCCAAGAATGGACTCTAGGTCTCCTGACTCCCAGCCCAGTGCTCCATCCACTAGGCAGGTGACTTCCTCCCTGCAGCAGGGTGGATGGGAGCAGACAGGGATGAGAGGGGCCTTTTTCCTGCACCTCACTTACTAGCCAGCATGGCTGAGCTGGTGCAGGGATACTTCGCCGATAGAGGCGACCGCCCTTTCCATCACCACACCAAGGGAGACTTTTTCCCTACTGCACACTCTGGGCCCGGAGATTTGTACTTGTCTCTACACTTCCAGGCTGGCCTGTGCTCTCGGGTGGTGGGTTTCATGCTCATTCTGGAGCATCACAATTCCCACACAGCTCTGCTTCTCCCACCCATTAGTGGATATTTCCAGTCCCCGTGAGAAGCGTGACATGGATCACCCACTCACCTTTAACTCCTAAAGCCACAAAGGGAAGTGCCCCGCCCCCTTCCTGCCCCTTCTGTGCAACCACCAAGGTGACTTCCTTCCTTGGGAAGTGATCCCGGCCCCCAGACAGGAGAACTGAAGCCTTGTTCATCTTCTCTGTGTCGGGCTAGACAGGACGCCTCTTTACCAGACTCCCCTGCCCTTTAACTAGCCTGACAGACACAGAACTAGGTGGTCAATGGACAAATTGATCTGGCTTTGAACCAGTATTAACTCTCCTTGCCCTGATCTTGGAAGCCTTGGCTTGGGGTGGGTGGGGTGAGCACAGGGTTCCAAACGCAGCCTTGGGGGCCATTGTCTGTACTCAGCAGCAGTGCTGAATCTCACCCCTCTTCCTCCCGAGAGCGCTGGGTAAGAAAAGGGGCGGGACATGGGCGTGTCTGAGACCAGGACATTAGGTTAGATCCTCATCAAGCTAACAAAGCAATTAGCCCTAGGCTCAGAGGCCTGGCTCCTGCTAGCCGGCTGGGGAACTTGGCCTCCATGCATCAGCATCTCATTCATTCAGGGTCCCCTCTATACCCCCTCTTGCTCAGTGTGTCCATACGCACAGCTCCTCGCTGCCCTTCCCAACAACTGAGGACAGGGAGTGACGACTGGAGGGCCATGAACCAGCCCTGCTTCAGTTACTGTATCCTCACACGTGCCATGCTCCCCGTGCAGTGCTAGGACTTCCCAGCCATGCGCTGAGCCGCTCTGTTTACCCGGGGAGAATTCGTCTGTCCTTCTGGGCACACGGGGAAGTGGAGCAGCAGCTTGTGTCCTCAGTGCAAAGTCAGCAAGTTAATAAAGTAGCATCCAAACGCTGCCCTCCAGCCCCCGCTGGCCCAGGTATAGGGGGTGAGGGTTAGTGTGTGTGAATGAGAGGGGGCTGGGATAGCCCAGGCTACATCTGCAGTAACTGACCCAAATGGGCCAATGTTTCTACTCTTAAAAACGTGCCATGGGATCTTTAATGTCTGGGAACCTTGGTTTTAATGTCTCATCTGAAAGATGACACCTGCCACCCCCCCAGGGGACAGGCAGCACCAACCCTAGCAGCCCCAGAGTCTCCCATCCAAGTACCAACCTGCTTGGATGCTGTTTAGCTTCTAAGAGCTGATAAGGGTGTAACCCACCGAGGTACATGGGCAAGTACAACATAGCCTGTGGAGCACCAGGGAAGTGAGATGTGTCTCTCACACGGCCAGTCCAATTCTGAACGAAAGAAACACAGCACAATACGTTAGTCCAAGGGGCAGCCCGATTACCAGGAGCTAACAGCCACGGCAAGCAGAGTCCTAAGTGCTCACGAGGGTCTCCTTGTCCCGTACATAATGCATAGCCTGGGTAGCCGTGACAAGGGTGTAAGCCACTCACGGGGCTCTGATAATGTTACAGACCTGGAGAGGCTGTTAGCACCATTATCAGGCTCCTGTGAGTGAATGACTGACTGGGTATCAGCCATGCGCTATCCTTACCTCTATGGTACAAGTGGGCCCTGTGGGCTAATCAGGTGCACTCCATGCCAGTCCAGTTATTCCCAGCTATCAATAATCACTGGCTCTGAAACCGCATCGATAGCCCCCTAACAAATGGAAAAGTGAGAAGAAAAGACAATGCCCTTTTTACCCATCCATCCCATTTATGCGCAGGCAAGATTTTCCAAAGCGAATAAGGTTTGGGGTGTCTCATACTTGGGATCCCCGCTCGGAGCCATCGCAAAGCAGCCTGGGGTTCAGGAAGTCCCCCTGAAAGCACAGCACCCAACGGCCACTTTTGAAAACCTTGGCCATGTTTTCAGCCTGCCCCGCCCTGTCGTTTCTAGGCAACCACTAGACAAGGATGGAAGTTCAGCAAGGTTGTTCCATCCAAGCCGCTTTGCTAATCCCTAACACAATCGCTGTTGTCCACTATAGGAACTAAGCATCAGCCTCATGCGATCGATATCCAAAGGATGCTGGAGTGGGTAAACCACTGACAGGTTCCTGCTCTAGAGATTGTATACAGGCGAAAGGCAGGAGTGAAAACAATAGAAGATCGAACATGTCCAGAGTAGGGTCTGGAGCTCTGCACCCACACAGGGCCACACTGTCTTTCACTGAGCCCTGCAGGCAGGATCAAGGCCTTAATTTGTAAACTCGTACACTGATGTGCTGCATTAAAATGGATCCGTCTCTGCGTCCCACTGTTATTTACGGTTGCACTTTAAAGCCCTGAAAAGCTGCTATGAATCCAACAGATCTAACAAAGGGGTGTGACACACAGTGCCTCAAAGTAGCACCCTGGAACCCCCACATTCCCCACTTGAACAAAGTTTGCCTTGTGAGGTAGCATATTAAAAGTCTCGATCTGTTGAACATTAATCTCCTGCTGGATTGTAAGTGCTATCATGATATGTGAAGTTATGAAGCATTGTTCTATGTAAAAACAATGAGGAGTCCTGGTGGCACCTTAGAGACTAACACATTTATTTGGGCATAAGCTTTCGTGGGCTAGAACCCACTTCATCAGATGCCTGGAGTGGAAAATACAGGAGCAGGTAGGTTGGGCGATGTCTGCAGCCAACCTTTCAGTTGCAACAAAGGACCAGTCAGACACGTGCTGATGGCCCATTAAAGGGAATCCATTCCTCCAAAGGGCCTTCCCAGAGACTTCTCAGAGACAGCACATATACTCTGGAGACAGCTTGACCAATGGGGACTGCTTGATCCCTACGTCACAGCAAAGATCTTTCCAGCAAGTTGGAGGAGACTATAAAAGAGGGGAAGTGACATCATCACTTGTCTTCTCTGCCCTCTCTCCCTCCTCCCCCCAACTCAACATCTGGAGGAACATCTAGAGGACAAAGACTTTGAGCTGGGGAAGGGCGGTCCCAGGCTGGAAGTGGAGTCCAGTCTGTGTATTAAGGATCTGCAACCTGCTAGTACCATCTGTCAGGGCGAGACACTGCTTGATGCAAATCCTGTTTAGTTTGTAGAACTTAGATTGCACATTTATTTTTATTTCTTAGGAAACCAGCTTTGATGTCTATGCTTGCCACTTACAATCACTTAAAATCTCTCTTTCTGCAGTTAATAAACCTGTTTTATATTTTACCTAAAACAGTGTGTTTTGGTTGAAGTGCTTGGGACGTCTCCGCTCAGGTTACAAAGCCTAGCGTATGTCCTCTCTGCACTGAGGGAGGGGTGAACTAGATAATGAGGTGACACTGATCAGGCTTCTGACCAGGGCATGACAGTACAGTTCTGGGGTGCAAGGCTGGGGAGCTGGGGGCAATTGGCAGGAGCCTCTATATTGATGGTTCATGAGTGGCTGGGAGATCATTCATGTAACTCAGTTGGGCGTGTCCATGCCTGTGGATGGCTGTGTAAGGGCAGTGACTGTCAGAGGTTTGTAGCATGACATCAGCATCACAGTGTGAGATGCAACCCAGGTCAGTGGGTTTGGGAGGGTCAGCGGTCCCATGGTCCAGGTTGCACCCTGGGGACCCTGTCACAAGGGTAAAGTCTCCTTTCTGAGCCATTGCTTTCTCTGTCAGCGCAACAGATTGCGCTATTTCTCCAGGAATCTCCATGTGGAGGAAGTTGCATCCTTTCCAGTGTTGCTCACAGCGTGTAGCAAATAGAGGAGGGAGTGCGTAATACAGGGTCACTCTTTGTGCTTCTCCAGTGGCTACCTCACAGATGGAGGTTGGAGTCGCTGCTGCTTCTGAACTAACGGATCCCTTTAAGACCCAGCCCTTTGGATCCTGAGTTCAGTCTCCACAGCCGATTCGAGCAGGGGTGTCGTTACCAGTGCTGGGCCGGACAAGAGTCCGTACACGCTCGCACCAAAGGCGTCCCTCGCTCAGCGAGCGTTTGCAGGGCGAGCTCCCTTACAGCCTGGAGAGTTGGCCTCCAAACTCATTAGCATCAGTGTGCAGTTGACCTCTGCCCCCGGGGTGGAAGGTCAATCCTTTATTTACTTAGCTTCTGGGGCTCTTGTTCATTTGCGTCCCTTTCAACATTTTTGGTAATGAAAACACTGTGCTTTGCCTCACTCGCCCCATGGTCAAACTCCGGCACTCCCCACCACCTGACTCTTCTCCGCCAGGACGGAGTCAAGAAGAACGTTCTGTTTCTAGAGCAATAGCATAAAGGCACAATAAACCATTCAGGACAGGCATCAGCTGTTGGTTTGTCACATTCACAAGCCTCCTATGGTGAGTTCTTACTTAGCAAGGAACAAAACTGGGAGATATGAGGTTTCCTGCCAGGAGGCTAATGGGAAACTCCCAGGTTAAAAATTGTATATATTTAAAAAATCCCAAATTTACTCATCATGCCCATGGTGCTGTTAAAACCTGAGGTGGAAGTGGTCCCTAAACTGGGACTCAAAGAGATCTAGATTCGGTTCCTGGCTCTGACGCAAACTCCAGTTTGACCCTGGGCATGTCGCGTTCCCACTCTGTGCCTCAATTTCCCCACCTATGAATGGGGATAATACTTCCTCTTTCCCACGGGGTGTTGTGGGGATTTTATTACATGTTTTGCGGTAGTGCCTTAGAGAACCAGTCATGCACCAGGATTCTGTTGGGTACAGACAGACAGTCCCAGCCCCAAAGCAGTGGCGGATTACCACATAGGTCAATGGCGTCCGTGCCCAGGGGCCCCCAATCTTCCCTCGCTACGGCCCCAGGCTGGAGCACAGAGCTTCTCTGGTCTTGGGGCCGCGGGGGCGGGAGGGGCGAGGATGGAAAAGAACGAGCGGGGAGTGGAGCCACAGTGGAAGGGGCGGAACGGGGGTGGGACCACAGGTGAAAGGGGTGGGGCGGGGCCATGGTTCCCGCGTCAGGCCTCTTCCCCCCCATTCGCTCTGGCCCAGAGCTCCAGAGACTTTAATCCGCTTCTGCCCCAAAGAACCTCCCAGTCTAAGTAATGCATTCAAGTTTGTGAGGCTTTTAAGTACTGCAGCGAGGAGGCCTCGCTAAACTGTTAGAAGCCAATGGCATTTTAAACGTATGATTTTCTTTTCAACGTGTGCACTGCCTGCCGACCTTTCCGTCAGCTCCACCAAGGACAAGGGGCCAGTCAGTTTCGGGTTCCCCCCAGTCAGCTGCATGGCTTGTCCCTTTCAGTGCTGCTCTGGCTGGTCAATCGGAGCTGTCCTGACCCCTTCCCTATTCGCTGGACGTTGGCGATAGCATGGCAGAAGCTGGGTGTGTCAAGCCCAGTGTCCTCAGACAGCAACCCTTCCCCTTCCATTTCCCACGTCTCCATCTCCCCAGGACGCCTACCATCTCGGTAGCTGTAGGGACACAATGAGCTGTAGTAGTCTGAGAGGCCATGTGACCCTCTGCTGGCTGTACCGGCCATGGTTACAGCTTTGCCCACTGCAGAGTTCAAAGTTTCTAGCGCTCAGATCTGGGCCCATCTCCGACTAGCCCCTTTAAGACTAAAGCATTCCAGAGCATAAGGGGGAAGGCATGCAAGGGAGTTAAGGAGCCATGCACTGCTGAAAACCAAATGGAAAGAAAAGGAAGGGGAAACTTGAAACCAATATGGAATCTTTCACCTCTCGCAACGCAACCCAACCCATCTGATTTATGTTTTGGGGCCTCAAGTATCTTGAAGCTACGTGCCAGGCCTGCAGCACTCAGCCTCCGCACTTCTGTGGCTACACAAGGCATCAAGAAATAAGCCCTGCACGAGGATCTGATGGTGGTGGCCACATCTTTGGGCGGCAGCCAGTCCAGCAATGGGGACACCAGTGGCTACCTGTTCCCACTCATTCTAGCCACTCTGGCTCTTAGCTGGGGGCTAGAGTAAGGAGCAGTGGGGAAGACCCCTCTCTCCCTGCTCTGGGTAAGCAGTATTCCCTTTCCCCCGCAGATTCCCCCAGGAGAGCACCTCCTCTATGTCAACCTCCTTTAACCATCTTAGCAACCCAGTGCCCGCCCGCACTTCTATAGGTGCAGGGGAAGCCAAGAGGAGGAAGCTGATGGGTCATGAAGTCTTTTTGGGGATGACACAGTGGGGCCCGTTCTTGTGGTTTTATTGAGCCACACAATATTTGGTGTTTCTCTTAAATCCCCAGCTCCTGGAGTCATGCTAATATGTGAGAGACTCGGGTTTCATTAAAAAAAACGTCTAGCCTTCATGGTGGCCGAGGAAAGCTTGAAAATGTGACCCCAAAATAGCTCAGATGCCAGGAGGCAAATAAAAAGAATCCAAGATTGATTATTTTTAAACTGTCTTGACTTTTTAAGCCAATCTCAGGATTTTTTTTCCCAGGGGACTGACTCAATTTTGAATATTCAGGTTCACCAATGGCAAAAATATGACATGTCCAACTACCCATGAGCCCATCTCATTCAGAACCACTTGTGTCTGAGTCCCACCTCCCTCATGCACATAACGGGCCAGGTGTTTTCTGGTTGGCTTCTCCTGGCACCTTGCAGCCCCGTGTCTCTTTCTCAGGAGAGCTGAGACAGGTTATTCCACAGCATCTTCCATCACAAAGGTTGAGCTTTGCAAAGAGGACTAGCAGATTTAAACTCTGCGGTGGGGCAGACGGGCCCCACACTGGCAAGGAGAGGGTTAGGAAGAGACCTACCCCAGTCCCGGGCTGCCCAGGAAGGAGAGCAGAACTCCGCTTCTCCTGATGGCAGAAAAGCGTGGTTGCAGCCCAGAGACTGATGCGGCTGGCTGGTTAGATGAGCTTTCTGGTAGCTGGGACAACAAAATTTAAGAGACAGGCCAAAGCATTGGTCATTTGAAGACAAGCCCTAAACAGAAGGGTGGAGTCCCGCTGAAGGTTCATTGGATGACCCAGTTTTGAGTTGTGGTTTTTCCTGCTTTCTTTTGGACCTTAACACCCTGGAAAGGATAGGTCTGAAGTGTGCCGTGACCGGAGGGCTAAACCACTGCTACCTCAGACCTCACAAGAGACAGCAACCTCCCTGCAGCTGGGTGAGTTATGCCCTGACAGACCACAAGGGGGCAGCACAGAGGCAAACCCCTCCCACTCCCGTTGGAAATTAATCGGGGGAGTTGCCTGTCCCAATCCCTGAGCTGACGTTGAGCAGCCCAACGGAGAGCTCTTTGGTGGCGTGTCTCCAGGGCTGGTGCAAGGAAGTTTCGCGCCCTAGGCGAAACTTCCACCTTGCGACCCCCCCCCCCCCCCGCCCTGCGACAGCCCCCCACCCCCCCTGCCCTGAGACGCCCCCCCCCCCATGGCAGCTCCCTCCCCTGGGGAGCTATGCAGCAGCTCCCCACCCCAGCTCACCTCTGCTCCGCCTCCTCCCCGAGCACGCCGCCCCTGCTCTAATTCTCCTCCCCTCCCAGGCTTGCGGTGCCAAACAGCTGATTGGCGCCGCAAGCCTGGGAGGCGGGAGAAGTGGAGCAGCGACAGCGTGCTTGGGGAGGGGGCATAGGAATGCTGTAAAAAAATTGGGGGCACCTCTTTTTGGCTCCCCCAAATCTTGGCGCCCTAGGCAACCGCCTAGTTTGCCTTAATGGTAGCACCGGCCCTGCATGTCTCCACACGTACTGTGATGGAGGCAACGTCGGCAGCAAGGCGAGCGGAATGGGAAGGCAATGCCCAGGCTCCCGCTGGTAAGGAATGAGGCCACTTGCCTTGTCCATAGTCTAGGCTGCCATGAGCACTTCAGGCCCATGCTCAAATCCCTCCACCGGCTCCCTGCCAGTTCCTGATGCCAGCTCAAAGCCTTGGTCAATGTTCAGAGCAATTAATAGATCAAGCCCCAGCTACATCAAAGACCAATTTTTCCATCTCTGAATCCCTGTGACAGCTGCGTTCCTCTAGGACAATGAGAATCTCAAAGCCCAGGATGAAGTGTGCCAGAGCAGGGGACAAACAGTCTCCGTTGAGGGGATCCAGCTATGGGACAAACTTCCAGAGAGATCAGGCAAATCCAGATTCTGACCGTCTTTAGGAAGCACTGCAAAACCTTCCTCTTTGAGAGGACTGACGCCCGCAACACTGATACCCCCTTCTACTCCCAAATCCCCCCAACCGACTTTCCAATCCCCTAAAAAATTAAATGTAGAAAGTAAATCCACTAGGGACTTCGCTGATATTGATTTTTACCTGGGACGTGCTCAGATACTACAGTAATGGACAGCCCTATAAAACCCTATCTGTCTTGCCATTTCTGGCTCGGATCACTATCAACGTCTCCACTTGCACGAGCAAGTGTTTGCTGCAAAGTGGCATATCAAAGTGGCAGCAAAAGTGTTAAACAAAAGGCCTGGCTTAAAATACATCACCTGCGAGGGGAACCAGGCCTTGCCCGGGGAGACCCAGCGCACAGGGGCGTGTGAATGGCTCGCCGTGTTTGTTCAATGTGTCTGGCCAGGAAGAACTGGCCTTCCCTAACTTGAACTTCGGCTGACATGAAACGCCTGGCCGGAGCTAGTCCCCTGGGTGACGGCTGAGTGACAGACCGCCCAGCCAGTGTTATTGTTTCAGAAGCATGGTGACAATATTTGTCATTGTGGTGTTGTGTGTGGGTGTTTCCCCCCCCCCATTTCTTTGGAGGAAGGGAAGCAGCAGCTTCTGGGAGGCTCATTGAGGTGAAGGAGAGAAAGGACCATTAGATGGTCTGTTCTGATCCCCTGCATCGAGCCAAATCACTTCCAGAAAGGCTCCAGGCAATGGAAAACCCACCACTTCTCTTGGTAATTTGTTCCAATGGTTAATCACCTTCGCAATTAAAATGGTGGGCTTTCGTGCTCATTTGAATTTGGCTGGCATGGGCGGGGAGTGGATTCCTCTTTCGGGGAGGCTAGCCCGCCAGCCCCTCCTCTTCCACCCAAGCCCGCCCCCCCCCCCCCCCCCCAGAGGAGCCCCCCCCCCCCCCCCCCCCCCCCCCCCCGGAGCCCCCCCCCCCCCCCCACGGCAAGAGGAGCCCATTCCCCCTCCCCCCCCACGGCTGGAGGAGCCCCCGCCTGCCCGCCTCAGCCACACCAGCCGCCCCCCCCAGTGCCAGGCTGAGCCGCTGGTCCCCCAGTGCTGCCCCAGGCCACCGCTAGGCATGTTAGCTTCAGGCTAGAGGGGAAGGGGGGAGGGCCATGGCTTGGGTTAGGGGCAGCTTAGCCTGCCCTGGCCTTTGATACCCACCGCCCATGTTATCTTTATCTTCCGGACCACGACAAGATGCCCTCGAATGGAAGTGGATGATCTATGGGCAGCTCACAATTTATTTGTTTAATTCAGCCTGGTCTCTTCTGCTCTCTAATTGTCTGAGAAGAGATCATGACCCACCAGGCCCTCAGCTTGTGTAAATCCCTTGGCTCCAACAGACCTAAGCCAATATACTCAGCTGGGGAAGTGACCCACTGATCTGACTCACTGTTCACTTGAAGCAAGTCAATTCTGGTCTGCTGGGCGCTCAGCCATGGTGCATTGTGGGTATTCTTCCAGTTTTCAAGCTGTGTGACTGGTCGCTGAAGACACATGACATTGTTTCTGCTCCTCGAAACAATCAGTCTATAGAGTACCCTATGTGATGAACACATGTATCTGTAGAGCCCTGCAAATCTGCAGATATCTGCTTTATATCCACAGACCATGTTTGCGGATGGATGTGGATCCAAATTTTATATCTAGAGTCCTGCAAATCTGCGGCTCTCTGCTTTAGATCCGTGGACCATGTTTGCCCATCACGGATCAGATGCAGATACATATTTTATATCCACGTGGGGCTCTCTGTCTGAGTGTAATGACACACTCTCATGAGCTTTCCCTAAACGTTGGTGAAGACTAACTCTGCCCCAGCTGAACACTTGTGAACACAATGAATGAGGCGGTGAGGCACTTCGAACACTATGGTGATGGGGGCCACATAGATACCTTAGATAGAAAGCAAGAGCAGGTCTCCACACAGCTTGAGTTCCAGCCTTGTCTCCTTTGTTTACCCCAGACCACTACCTGCCTGCTGGAACCCAGCACACAGTTACATCTAATGGTTGACTAATGTACTGCTAGTGCTAGTAAACACCTAATTAGAGTGACAAATTGGATTGGCTGGTCTTATTTGCACTCATTTTAGTATTTGCCAGGGTCTGCTTCTGAACATCACCTTGTCTGCCGGCAGCGTCCCTTTATAACGCCAGTCTCTGGAGACAAAGCTTTGGGCATAAAGAAAGACGCCAGCTGGGTTGCCAGGATGTAGAGTTGCCAACGCTCCCAGCCTTCGCCGGGTTGGCCAGCCCTCTCTTAGCAGCTCGAAAAGCATTTTTTTGCCAGCAGTCAAACCAAAGAGCAGTTGCATTCCCAGTAGAACATGGGCTGTTCCGATTAGTCCTCCCCCAAGGACAAACCTGTAGTTGGTTGCATCCATGGAAAAAGATGGAATAAATAACATGGGGGTTATTTAAGGTGGGCATGAGGCAAATGTAGGGTAAATACTGGGGAAAACATGATAGCCCCCACCCGTCTGTCCTCACTCAGTCAAAACTCCCACTGAATTGGGCAGTGACACAGCTACTGTCTAACGGTGACTGGTAAATGGTTCCATGGAGTTAGACTGACTTACACCATGTGAGGATCTGGCCCCAGGTGTCTAGGGATTCCCTAGGCACTGGGACATGCTCCACAGGGAGGTGATGGAGGAAATCATCTTCGGCATTCAGGCTATTTTTTGTATTCTGGGAGTGCCCACAATGTGCTAGGTGCTGTCTACGCATTTAGGATTACCTGGTCCCTGCTCCCAAGGGCTCGGACCCCCATCCATATGGGAGAGTGAATCCATCCCTGCCAAGAGGGGTGGGTGGGTCTGCTGCCCCACCAAGAGGTCCCCCTTCCGCCCCGTGAGTCTGATTCTGTCCTGGATGGTTTTAACAGCTCCAGGTTCTTGGAAAGAGGATCTTGCCGAACTCTGGCATACTTTCCATTCAACTGCACGCAGCTTTGATCACCAGCCGAGGGGAGGCAGGAAGCCTGACACGACCATGCACCGTTTGGAGAAGAGGTGCTGACTGCCTTAAAGCAGACAGCCCCCAAGCTCTCCATGCACGAATCCCATCAGCCCGCTCCTGCGTTAGGTTCACATGGCCTCATTGCTGGATCAGTTTACAGGCCTGGGCTTCCAAACCCCGGGAAAACGAAATTCCAACAGCAGCAGCAGCCAGTTGTAATTAACTCTGAACTCCACGGCTGGCTGTCAGGTTGGAAGCCACTCCTGGGAAATACCCGTGCCAAGGCTACTCCGGAAAATCAGTGAGTGGGATGACAAGCTCCATTCTACTGGAAACTGCACATGGCCACACGCTCAATCGGCTCGGGGAGCAAGGTTCAAGGCCCTATATGGCAGAGGGGTCAGGGTGGATCTCAGCTTGGTTCCCAGACGAGGTTCCAAGAAAAGAGTGTGTTACCTGGTGGTGAGAGCAAGGATTCCTGGGTTCTAGTCCCATCTGTGCCACTCACTCCCTTATACAAACTTGGGCACATCCTTTAACCTCTGTGGCCCAGATCCTCCAAGGTATTTAGGCACTGATTTCAATGGGCGTTAGGTACAGCGGCCCAGGTCCTTAGAAATATTTAGGTGCCTAAGTCTGCTTGTCTGTAAACCAATGCTAGCGTGCACTGACCCCACCCCTATGGGTGTAGCAACACTGGAATGCTTTGGCTGGCTCCAATGAAGGATGCTACAAAAGCGCACACATATGCGCAGGAAATAAACGGCCCACTTAACTTGGCACAGCTGCCGTCTTCATTCAGTGGCGCTCCAGGACTGAGCTTTCTTTGGAGACCAAATCATCTTTAGAGAGGAGGTGTTCCCCAGGTTAGGCATGGGACCAAGAGAGAACATTACCCAAGCTGGAGAGCTGTGCCTGACTGATAATACACAATACAGAGGGCGCCAGTAAGCATACGCCACTTCCTTCTGGGGCGGGTCTGCCTCTGGGAACACCAGTCAGAAAAGAGGGGAAATAAAATCCATGCGAAATGGGATGATCCTCTTCCTGATTCTGTTCACCACTTACCACTGCGCACAGGGCCGGTGCAACCTATTAGGCGACCTAGGCAGTCGCTTAGGGCACTAGGATTTGGGGGGGCAGCATTTTCTTCAGCAGCGACCGCGGCGGCCGGATCTTCGGCCGCCCCGGTCGTCTTCGGCATTTAGGCAGAGGTGAGCTGGGGTGGGGAGTTCCCCTGTGTGGCCCCCCCCCTTACTTGCTGCAGGTGGCCCTCCCTGCGCCCCCCTGCCCCAGCTTCCTCCGCCTAAATGC
>NC_048304.1:123601037-123720505 GCF_013100865.1 Trachemys scripta elegans | reverse complement strand
GGGGGGGGAGCTGCCGCAGGGCTCGGGGAGGGGGGAGGGCGCAAGGTGGAAGTTTCGCTTAGGGCGCAAAACATCCTGGCACTGGCCCTGGCTCCATAGCTGTCCTTGATGAGAAAGGATCAGTTCCCAGTCTGAGGTCTGGGAATAGCTGGTGGCCCATAGAACATCGGCTGGGGCCTCCAGGAAACTGACAGGTCAGATGATGCTGATTCACTTCCTTGTTTCCAGCGGAGATAATGAAGATTAACATAGGAACAAACCACAAGAGGAAAATGGTTCTGTAGCTAAGGTGCTAAACTGGGACTCTGGAATTCTGGGTCCAATTCCTAGCTGTGCCACACACTTCCCATGCGACCGTGGTCAAGTCACTTAGCTCCCTCTCTGAAAAATGGCATAACAACGCTTCCTAGGTCTGGCTTGTCTGTGGAGGACGGGAACTCTTTGGCGCAGGGACTGTCTCTCTGTGTCTGTGCAGCACCTAGCACAATGAGGCCCCGATCTCAATTGGGATCCAGAAGCTGCTGTAATGCAAATTATCACCACCACCAACATACCACCTGGTCCCTACACCCTCCGACTCGACCTGCCCGGGACTGGGCGGAGCCAGGAGAAAGTCACGCATATCATGGGGATGCAAAGAGTTTTTAGGAAAACAACTGAAGGGGGTACCTTGGAGAACTCCATCATATAACGAGAGGGGCATTCAGCCCTGCAGTATAACAGCTGTCAGGACAGAGGTGTATGACGGAAAGGGTTTTGACCCACCTAATTCTCTAGCCCAGCAGGGAACTTCTTCTTCGGTGGAGTCCTGCGCTGATATCCGTGGCTACTCACAATTCAGGCTACAAGACAGTGGTTTATAAAAAGACTTGGCACAATTCAGGTTTTTTATCGGTATCATTTTGATGATTATCAATATTTAAGCAATTTTTCAAGTTTTATTTACCAAAATGTTCACAGAGGTGTGAAACTACAGGGTGTGTGTGTCAGACAATGGGGGGGAGGAGGGTCAGACAATTATTCAACGACAGTAGCTGTTGTCAAAGCTTTATAACCATTCACACACTAATTGGCACCATGACATGTCAAAGTGAATATCCTTATGCCAAGCGCTAAAGTTACCGAGCAGCATTTTTCTTACTTTGCCTCTCCGTCAATTTCAATCGTGGAGGGCAATCTCTTTTCCTGGGTTTGTGGGTGTACAGTGAACTTGACATTTACTGAGAAAAATCTAACCCGGCCAAGTCTGTTGCTATACAAACAGCCCCCTTGTTATTCTTTTAATGCCTGTGTTCCTAGGAGCAGCCAGCGATCACCTCCTGCTATTCCAGTCCTGGGCCTCTCTACACAACTTGGACGCCCTTCAGCCCAACCTGCAGTTATGCTGTTCCAGTCCTGGGCTCCGCACACAAAGACAACCTTGCTGCTCCCCCTCAGTCCCAACCAGCAGCCCCCCCGGGTATTCCAACCTTCAGCTCTCCCTGGCCCTGCACAGATACAGCTCTGCCAATGCCCCTCCACCCGTCCCGGACTTTAACTGACATGGTGAATTATGTCAAACGGAGTGGCACTTTTATTTCTGCTGCTGTCCCACTGGCCACTTGAGACCTGGCTGAGGGAGCCCAGCTCGTGTCACTTGTGATCCCGCGCTGAGCTGTGCTTTAAAACCACCAGGCCCGAGAGGCCCCTCGCTCCTCCACCGCCCAAGGGAGAGGGGTGTTTAAAGGCAGAGGTGTCCAAGCGCTGTTTAATTGAGGCCCGACTCCCGGCACCAGGGTGAGGCAGGGGCATGTGATCGTTCATTAGCAGCCTCAAAAAGGCCCCGTCAGCGGAACCGAGGCGGCTCTGATTAGCCGGCGCTCAGCCCGGCGAAAGAAACAGCTCAGCCGGCCGCACGCTGCTCCCTCCTGGGGCAGCCCCGCAAATGTGAAAGGGCTGCAGCTTTCCGGGGCCTCTTGAGTTCATCAGCATTCAGGGGCTGGCAAGCGAACAGCCTGGGAAACCCGCCATGCCAGAGAGGAACCCGCCAAGGCTGGGCCGGCAGATTTGAGGGCCTGACGCGGGATGACGCTAAGCCACCCTCCTCCCCAGCTTCCCGTCAGTGGGAGAGGGAGGCACTCAGCAACTTGCAGAATCGGGCCTGTAAAGACACCGAACAGCGGTCAGTCCAATGACTTTCTGCAGGGCTCCGTTTTCCTTCTCCGCAGCAGCCTCCCAAACAGTAGCCACTAGATAACCACCAGTCTCTCCAATCAATCCCCTTTGATTGCACTGTAGGATGGGACCTGCTGACATTTGCTGGCAAAGTCATTGTCCAAAAAAAAACCCCTTCCCTGTCACTTATCACTGCAGCGGCCTGCACGTGGTGAACACCCTTTCGCACCCTTCGAGGAGCTTCCCCTCCCCACAGAAAGAAGTTCTAGCATGTGTCCCTCTCACTGCTTTCCTGTGGACTTCCTGATTCACCAAGAACTGACCCTGAGCTGCCTTGGGTGACTGCAGCTGCACGCGGGCTGTGGATGTGGGGGGGATGTCGTATATAGAAATAAGGCAGTATTTGGTTTGTGAGCCCTCTAGCGGTGCTACTGGTGTTCAGTGTCTGTGTGTAGCTGCCAGGCACTATTCAGAGCAGGTACGTGTGTGCGCGTTGCCCGGGCGCATTAGCAAACAGTCAAGCCCCAGCAAAGCCCTTGGGGATTTTTCATGTTATTTTTGTTGGGCAAAGAGTAAAAGACACAAGAGAGGTGGAGATCTGCAGAGGGGGGAGGTGGAGTGCCCCGCCCCAGACCTAACCCTGGCCCCTCGTTTGCCATTTGAAAAGTGCAGTGAACTACTTGTCATTTGCACAGTCCGGTTCTGGCCAGGATCAGCTGCGAGAAAGGCCGGTTTGATTCGCATTTATATTGCGCTAGCACCTAGATCCCCGAGCTGAGACCAGGGTCGGTCGGGGTCGGTGCTGCCCCTACCCATGGCAGGAGACACTGTCCCAAAGAAAGCACCATCTAAACTGACAGGTCAGACAGAAGGCTCATTACTCCCAATTTACAGCTGGTGGAAGTGAGGCCCAGCAAGATTAAAGGACGTGCTCAAGATCACACGGGTGTCTGTGGCGGAGCAGGGAGCTGAACCCAGCACTCCTGTCTAGTGGCTTAGCCACATGAACAACCTTCCACTTCCACACGTCTCCACAAGACCTTCTCCACCAGCCCTCGAAGGACGCTGCCAGTCTGAGAAAGCTGCCCCTTGCTCCATCCATCTCTACTAACAAAATACAACTTTGCAAAGCAAATGCATGTGTGTCTCTAGAAACCAGCTCCGAGTCCCTTTCCCTCCATCCTTCCTTTGTCACTTGTCCTCTTAGCTTATAAACCCTACCGGGCAGGGACCAAGACTTCACCGGGGATTAGCCAGCGACTAGCACAACCAGTCCAGGATCCTCTAAGGGGGCCTCTGGACACTAGTGCAATAGCAAAATTAAAGAGTCAGTCCCATGTTTATCAAACCCTCTTTTCAAAGTCGTCTTCTCAGAACTTTTCTCCTCCAAGGTTTCCAGTGTTTCTCACAAAGATGTCAGGACAAATCCAGCCACACGTAGGACTTGGAGGGAGGGTCACTATGCTGCATGCTGGGGCCACGGGGAACTTCACACCGACAGCAGCAACAGAACTCAGACCCTCGGGCTCTGAAGGAACAGGCCCCGTACCGCAGTATAGGGCCTGTGATACACACTTGAGCAGTTCCAGTTCCATCCAGCAGAGGGCAGTCCTGCACGGAGTGTCTCTTACAGTCCGGGTGCACAGTCCCTTCTGCCCTCTCTAATGCATTACTAGTGTATTAAGAGAACAGCGTGACATTTAGTTGATGCCTCTGGGGCTAGGAGCACCCGCGCATTGCTACCTCCGAGGCAGCATTTCAATGGCATCTCGAGCTATACATATTTTAATCCGACCGAGATGCAACACCCTCGAGATTTGCTCGTGCTTGCATCTCACGGGATGGATTAATAAATACTGCGGCTTGCTTGTGCTCAGCAGCAATAAACTCAGAACAATCAAGACGCGGGCCCGAACCCAAACACTGATCCGAACCCACCCAGACCTTGGAGCGCTCGGAATGGGCAGATTTTCAGAGTCGGAAATTGGACCCGGATCAGAATCCAAAGCTGTCCCCTTTCGCTGGAATGGATCCAAAAGAAAAACCTTACGACAGGCCAGCAAGATTGACCAAAACCTTGAGAACCACTGCCCTAGAGCCCGAGGGTGTAGAGGGGAGGGGTCAGAACACGGAGCCTCGTGGGAGCTCATGGAAAGTGGGAGAGGGCAGAGGAATGAAACGCTGATGGAGCCATTACAGAAGCTGGAGGATTCATATAACCGTGGAGGGAGGGAGATCCTGGCTCCACTGAAATCCAGGGGAATTTTGGCTTTGATTTCAGTGGGGCCAGGATTTCACCTACTGAATTTAAGGCCAGAACGGACCCACTGTGATTAGCCAGTCTGACCTTCTGCATAACCCAGGCCAGAAAGTGTCACCTACACTGAGTCCTGTGCCAGGCCCAGAACTAGGAGAACCAGAGCTGGGTGGAGCCACTCAAACCGGGCCCAGGAAAATCAGCGCGAGGCGTTCTGGCTCGGCGGGGAGGCCAGGCGAGGTGCAGAATGGACGGACGTCATTCCTGACATGACATAGCAGGAGCAACTGCTTTCTACCACCCCTGGCTGGTTCACAGCCCCCAGTCTCCAGGGTGCAAACAGTCCAGGGGAAGGAGGAGGAGGTGCCAGGCTGCTGACAGCTCCTCCAGCAACGCTGATAATGGCAAAGCCCAGGAAGCACTAGGAAGCCTGCTGCTTATCTCCAGGCAGCTATTGCAGCCAGTGCTGCAATATTAAAAGAGAACTCCCTCTCTTTCCCTCCTCCCTCTCTCTCTCTCTCTCTCTCCACCCGTTGGCAAATTCTGCAGTTGCTCTGCTGCTTTTCTAGTGGGCACGGCGTTCGCCACATGCCGTGGTGCCCAGTTTCACAGCCCGCAGTGCTGCACTGTACTTGGGCTGCAATGTGTAGGGATCCAGTAGGGGGTGCCGCAGGGCGCGCGGGTCACCTCAGAGCTGGTCAGAAAAGGACAACCAAAAATGGGGATTTTAGAAATATCTTGCAAGTTTTGGGGGGAGGGGTTTCTTTGGGAGGGCGTTGTTGTTGTTGTTGTTGTTGTTGTTTGTTTTGAATTTTCCAACCCCTTCTAATTATGTTGAAAGATCCAGGCTAATTCATTAATTTCAGGGAGGTATTGTCGACGAGATGTCAGGCTTTGGGGGCTAAAGAAGGGTCTCTCTACATTTTTTTTTTGATGGAACATTTTTTCAAAGAAAAACTGAGTTTTCTCAAAAACAAAATCTGCCAAATTTTTCACTTTGAAATCATGAGAAAATTCCCACTTTCCGTTTTTTCCTTTTTTTTTTTTTTTTGCCCCCCTGGAAAATTTTAAAAAAAGTTTTTTTTATGTTTTTTTTTTCTTTTAAATGAAAGTGGTATTTTGTCTTACTTTTTAGACTTAAAATCTCTCTTCCCCACACCTGTTTTTTCGAGTTGGCTTTTTCTGTTTGTTTCACTTTTGAATCCCCCCCTCGTCTTTCTTTCCTTGGGGCAAAGTGAGAGAACTCGGAGAAAAACGTCCCCAAAAACTTCCAAACATTTTTAATTGAAAAATGAAAAAAATGAAAAAATTAAATTAAAATGTAAACTTTTTATTTTCTTTTGACAATTTTCACAATCCCTCCCCCTTCCTCCTCTCCCCAGCAGGAGCCGGTGGTCCTTTCTGCAGGTATTTTTATGACAAACTGACAAAAAGGGAACCCCCCCCCCTTTTTTTTCCTTACATGCTATGTTGGATGGATTTTTCTAGCTGGAGCTTCCATGTGTATTCAGAGCATCAAATTACCACCAGCACCTACACTTCCCCACTAAGTTGTTTCACAGCTCTCAGATACCCATTCGCAAAAATTGGCTGCGTTCTAATGAAAGCAAGAGCCACGCCATTTTGGAACAGGTGCGTCCCCACTGTATCTAACCCTCAACCCAACCCCAGGGCTTTTCCTGGCCCTGCAAGTAGTGCTAGAAAAATCATGTGTTTCCAAATGATTGAACAGAAAGATGTGGGGTAGCGCTCCGAACACAGAGCTGGGAGCCAGGCACCCCTAGTGTTGAGTCCCGCCTCTACCACAAATTTCTTCTTTGTCCTAGCGAAAGTCACCTCAGAGCACTTTGAAGATCTCTGTAACGAAGGACCCATCCCTCCGGATCAGAATCAGGCCTCTAATTGTGTCATACTGTGGTCAATGAGATAAGAATGTGCTCATATGGTTACTTATGCAGGTAAAGCAAACTTAGACTAGAAGCATTTTCATTCCAAAAGGTTCCCGGTATAGGATTTTAATTCCCCCAGTATGTCTACATACAGCAGAATCCAAAGCCAATGCCTCCAGATCAAGGGGGATTTGGCAAATCTGAATCTTGCCTGGCTCCGCATTGTGTGACTCAGCACACAGCCAACAGAGGGGGGGAAGGAATTAGCAATCAGGGAAGCAGAGGTTTGACGACAGAAGAGAAATTAACCAGCTAACCAAGATGGGGACATTACATGTGCTTTTTCTTGCTAATATAAATTCGAGCTGCTTGGGAATTTTTCATCATTTGCAAAGGAGGGAGGGTTAGCTGAAACATGCCAATTTGTGAAAATTTCACGAGGAAGGATCTGCTTTGAGAAATTTCTCAACCTGAAACATTTTGGAAAAAAGTTTCAAAGCCATTGAAGTGACCCATTTTGACATTTTTCCAAACAGAAATAGTCCTATTTTCCATATCACAATTACGTTTCCATCTTGAAATTTGGAGCTTGCTAGAGTAACCTTTGTAAATGGGTCAACATGGAAACGCCGAAGACCCGGAGCGGAAGAAGCTCCGGGGGCCTGGGCCCCAAGAGAGTTTTCCGGGGCCCCTGGAGCGAGTGAAGGACCCCGCTCCAGGGGCCCCGAAAAACTCTCATGGGGGCCCCTGTAGGGCCCGGGGCAAATTGCCCCCCCCCCAGACAGTCCTGCTCTCTCTAGCTTTGAGAGGGAGGGACCTGGCTACAGGGAGCTGAGAGAAGGTACCTGGAGTGGAGCAGGGCTGGGGGAAGGCCAAGGGAGCTGGGGAGCTCCAGCCTGGAAACCCCGCAGGCTGCGGCCTAGTGGAAGGCCAATTAGGTACTGGGGTTGCAGGGGGCAGCCCACAGACAGGCAGAAGCAGCAGGTTCAAACCCCACTTGCCTGTGATGAGTGGCTTTTACACTGCAGTCTGCCCCAGCGAGCGGGGACTAGATGGTGACTGGCAGGAGCCCATGACTGAGGCAAGGTGGGGATAGAAGGTTGGGGGTTCCCCTGAGTGGGGAGACCCTGAGACTGCGGGGGTATTGCCGGGGGCAGCAACCCAAAGACAAGGGCACCAGGTACTGGGAGGGACACAGGGGCCAGCGGCAACGGGACACCGGCCTGCAGAGGGGCTCCAGAGGCTGTAAATGCTAATTCCCTGAGACGACCAGCAGGAGGCGCCGGACCGGTGAGTCTTCGCCCCGCCACAGACCCCCTTACTTACTCCAACTTACCAGTGTGCCAGGGAGTCAAAACTGATGCAATTTACCTGCCAAGAAGCTGGAAGAAGGAGAAGTTGAGGCAGGGTGGGCGGGGTTACTCCAACTTTCACATTCTTACGGCTGCGGCTAGTTGCTTTCCTTTCTCTTATACCAACTCCCTTGGGTTCCCTGGCACAGAGATGGTCAGAAGGTCAAATTCCGAGGGGTGCAAGTTACACAGTGGGTGGAGGGAGAACATAACTAAGCCTGACGGCACCGATATTAGCATAACAAAGGCTTGGAAGGGGCCAGAAGGTGACAAACCGCCTGTAGGTTGTCTTAGACTCACCTCTAAATCTAGCCCTCGACTCCCAGATTCGCTATTAAAGAGCAATAGAAGGAGAACCCAGTGAGATCTGGGCAGGGTGAGAGTCAGACAGTGACCCCTCTCCCAAAGCTACCCTGCAATCGCCTGGGAAAACTGGGCCATAAGAACGGCCAGACTGGGTCAGACCAATGGTCCATCTAGCCCAGTATCCTGTCTTCCGACAGTGGCCAATGCCAGGTGCCCCAGAGGGAATGAACAGAACAGGGAATCATCCAGTGATCCATCCCCTGTCGCCCATTCCCAGCTTCTGTCCACTCAACACACCTCAGGTATCTTGCTACTTTGCACAATCAGTGCATGCATTAGCCTCTACCGAGAGCTCTCGGTGTTTGCCTTGGGACGGTCCAAGTGCGGCCTTGCAGAGCTAGGGCCGGAAGGAAATTAGCCTCAAAAAGGCCAGTGATCCATTAATTGATGGTGCATGCTCCCCTGTGATTAATTGGCCAGAGAAACTTTGTCACACTCTCCTTTCATCAGCCCGAGGGCCAGCCGCGGCACCAGGCAGTCTGAGCCTGGGTCTGGCAGCATGTTTGTTTTGCTGTGAGCCTGGGCGTAAGTGAGGCTAAAGAAAAATACCCCCAGCAAAACAAACGCAGCAGGCGTGATGGACACGTCCTTGGAGCCAGTGCCATGACGGATGGGAAGAAAAAACTGCCCCGGGAAGCCCAAGTCCGCAGCAAACAGGAGAGGGCAGAGATGAGGACAGGGTAGCCCTGAGGTGGAGGCGGCTCACCCAGTCACTGTTGCATGTGCAATTAATTTCCACCAGTGCTTCTGACAGCAACGCCCAGGGCCAGGCACTTTTCACCTCTGCCTCTGTGGCATCAGCTCTGCAGTCTCGGACTAGGAAGGAAGGAATACGGGCAGCAGACAGATAAATCACTTCTTTAAAAGAAGCAGAATTTGATTCTCCACTGTACAAGTTCTTATACCGTGCTCCTCACCATACAACACGCCTACCAGCCCAATGCCCTGAGCCCCAATAAGCCAGAACGTTGGAAGTGTTCGGACCGTGATATAAACTCTCCCTGGTCCATCAGGCATCCACCCCCCAAGACATCCCCCAGAGGGACACATCCACCCCTCCTCTTCCAGCTCCAGAGTCCGTCTTGCTCTTGACTCCATGCTTTGTGCACAAGGCCTTGGACCAAAGTGCCGTCTCTCCCCCAACCTTCTGATCCCCCTCGCCGGCACCTCCTCTCTTTGCTACCAGCAAAAAGGAAATGACCCAGCGAAAGGGACCGCGGCTGCGTGCCGAGGAGGACGGAGTTTCTCATTAGTTCGCTCCAGGAGAGCTTCCCCCAACAACGCGCTGAATAATTTATGTACAAGACAGAGGAGACAATAAATCAAAGACAATGATTAACATGAGTTATTTTATGGCTGAGGAAGATCTATTGCCCCGGCTCCGCCAGGTTGCCGGTGATTAATGCAGCTCCGCTGCTGCGGCCCAGAAGCCCTTGTATTCAATTACAAATGCCGATGTGCTCGCGGGCAGTTATGAGAAATCAGAGGGAGAAGAGACTGACGCGCTGTGATTCCCTGCCACCTTAACAGATTTAAGGTGGATCCCGCCTTTATCAGCCCAAATCTGCTTTACTGGGATCCAAACAGACCAAAAATAAAAATAAAAAGACAATTGTACCAATTTCAAGGGGGAAAAAAAACCCACTCATGTTCGAAACGTAATGCAAAGAAGTCTAGTCTAGTCTAATCTGGTTCTTATGCGGCATAAATCACCCTTGTACCTGAGCTCCTGAGAGAACATGACACAGTTTTATCAGCACAACCTGTCTCATGCTGTGAAAGGCTTGTAATGAAATAGGGTTGCCAACCCTCCAGGATGGTCCTGGAGTCTCCAGGAATTAAAGATGAATCTTTAATTAAAGATTATGTCATATGATGAAATCTCCAGGAATTCGGCCAATCGAAGTTGGCAACCCTATAACTAAAGCAGGTTGGAAAACAGGTTTGGGGGTATGGGGAAAATTTAGACTTTGGAGCAAAAAAAAAAAAAAAAAAAATTAAGATCCAAAAATTTTCAGCTGAAAACCAACAATTTTGATTCAGAAATACTGTTGCTGTAGCTCATGCCCCCGTTGTCTATTGGCTAGACTACATCACCCACGATGCACCACGGCCTCCCATCTTGCTGAGCCACCAAGGTGCAACTGGCCACAGTGCATCTTGGGAGATGTAGTCTAGCCAGGGAGCCCAGTCCATAGAGGAGAATGGTGGCGTGAGGCACCTGAACCATAATTCCCATGAGGCACTGCAGTGACATTCCTGAATTGAAATGTTTTGGTGTTTGACCCAAAAACGGTTTTATTTGTGAGTGTTAGTGGGGTGTTTGGATGAAAAGTCAACTTTCTGCAGAGAGCAGAGACTGTTCATGAAAAATCTCATTTAGTCAGAAACCCAATTTTCTGTCAAAAAAAACATTTTGATAGGAAATGTTTGTCCAGTCCCAGTAGTAGCAGCATAGGTTACAGGTGCTACAAAAATTCAAAGGCCTCTCTCATACAGAGGGGCCCAAACCAAAGCCTAGATTTTGGCTACCCTCACACTGACACCATCTGCTTTTTTCAGGATCCCACCGTTGCATCTTTAGCTTCGGACCCCAGCGAAGCACGTAAGCAGGTGCGTTGGCCTCATTGGGATCACTCATGTGCTTAAAGTAAAGCAGGTGCTTAAGTGCTTTGCTAGAGGGAGGCCCTAGGTCAGACTAACGTCTAGGAACGCTAGACGTGCGACTACAGCAGAGTCCCAGTTTTCATTTAAAAACAAAAAGAGAGTTTCTAGCCCTCAGGGTTGCAAAGAAAACTTTGCTGAGGTGACCCATGTGTAACGGATGCAGCAATATCAGTCTGAGATAATAGCTCCGCGAGGACTGCTCCAGGCATCACAGTGGGGTGTGAACCCCACCACCTGCCAATGCCTTTCCAACTGTGGACTTCTGCAAGCAGTGGGCTGACCACACAGATACATCCCAGCAGCTGGGGTAAATCCAGCCCCCTTCTTCTTGCCATCCCTGCCTCTTTGGGGGAGGGGAACCCCTCCAGTCAGTCTTGGGACAGAAGGGACCCCCAAGCCACTGCCTCTCTGGGGAAGGAGGAGGACCCCCTCAACCACCACCAAGAGGGATGAGGGTAAGGTGGAGAGATGAGGCCACATGGTGGAGACATGTTCCATGCCTAGGGCACCAGGTTGCATTAACTCAGCCCTGTTGGCCCTAAAACATCAGGTACCCGGTCTTTGGCTGAAAGGTCTCTAGGGTGTAGAACATGCTCCCAACTCACCATCCATTTCAGCCTCTCTCTGCCCCTAATACCTCCTGAAGCTGGATTCACCACCCACTGCCCGCTGTTTCCCCAGAACTTGGGAATTCTAAAGTGTCTTCCTCCATGTAAGACACCGGAGGTCATTGTCCTTCTCTACTGGGCATGAGGGGGGGTCTCAGCTGGAGTTCTGTGCCCAAGTCTGGGCACTACACTGTAGGAAGGACATGGAGAGAGACCAGAGGAGAGCAACAGAAATGATAAAAAGTTTAGAAACCCTGACCTCTGAGGAAAGGTTAAAAAAAACTGGGCATGTTTAGTCTGAGAAAAGACGACGGGGGTGAGGGGAGGAAGAGAACCTGGTGGTAGTCCTCAGCTAAAGAGGATGGGAATCAATTGTTCTCCATGTCCACTGAAGGCAACACAAGAAGTAATAAGCGTAATCTGGAGCAAGGGAGATTTAGGTTAGCTCTTAGGGAAACCTGTCTAACTCTAGGGTCGTTCAGCTCTGGAATAGGTGTCCAAGGGAGGTGGTGGAGTCCCCATCATTGGAGGTTTATAAGAACAGGTTGAACAAACAGCTGTCAGGGATGGTCTAGGTTGACTTGGCCCTGCCACAGAGCATGGGGCTGGACTAGATGACCTCTCAAGGTCCCTTTCAGCCCGACATGTCTATGATGCCATGAAATGACGGCAGCTCTGCGTGTAGCGCATAAAGTCCATTATTCCCCATCTTGCGTGACACGCCCCACTCTTATAAGTGGCCACGGAGCTGGTGCATGAGAGTCCCAGGGCCTCAAAGTGAGAATGAAAGAGGCTAGGTTCAAAAGTGAACCAACGGGCAGCCTGACGTGTGGCACGGGGGTTGGCCTGGGTGCAATGGGTCAGTGGTGGGGGTCAGTCCACTATGTAATGGGACATTGACCATGCTGCAACACCCCCACAACTCAACTAACCTTCTGCCGCGTGGGAGCGGAGAGGCCACGGAGGGACAGGCCACACGGACTGAGCACAGCTTAGGGGGGCTTCTCCCAGTCGGGGTGAGGCACACCAGCAGAGGATGGCGTGCCTGAGAGAAGATTGCACTGCCTGCGATGTAAGTTGGTCTGTGTGCAAATACTCAGGGCAGGCGTAAATGGACCCAAGGAATGGAGCCACCAAAGCTACGTTGAGAACCCGGCCGTCCAGGACCTGTCCCCTTGATGCCACACGACTGCTGGGAGCATAAACCCCACCGGAGAGAGCTGACATCTTGTGGAGGAGGCTGAAAGCCACTGAAATTGCAGGGAACTATCAATACAAGGAGTCACTAAATGGGCAGTGAGATGCTGCCATTAGAATAGCTTTGGAAACATGGAACATCTGGGTGAAGGGGATGGGGCTCCCAGAGGTCACTGCAGCAGTGGGAGTTCACTGCAAAGGAGGCCGCAGAAGACAGGAAACAGCCTGTCTCCCCCAGGGAGTGGGAGGCAGGCTCATCAAATGCCAGGCTGCCTTACGCCAAGAAAAGACTAATGGGGGGGTTGGAGGAGAATGGGATGAGAGGGACACGTGTCATGCGAGGCCAAACACAGCTGAGTCATCGCCCATCCCTACATGTTCCCGAGACACTCAGCAGCACTGAAGAGACGGAACTGCTGGGGCAAAGGGGGCTAAAAGGCAGAGCCTAGTTCCGAGGTTGAATGGATTGAACTTGCATGTATCATCATCATTCTCCATAGAGACTCACATCAAATCGAGGGTCAGCTGGGCTGAGTGGTGTTGTTCACTGCCCCGGGATTCCCACATGATGTCCCTCCCCAGGCAGCTGCAACATGTCACTGCTGCTCTCTGAGAACTAGAGTCGTGGTTTTAGGGTTGAATGAGGCCTTGCCAGTCCCATTCTGCTTTCAGGTTCAAACATGCCTTAAAAGCATCCAGTCAGCATAGAAAAAGCCAATTGGTGGGGGGAGGAAATTGGGGTGTGTGTGGTCTAAGAGCCATTTTCTCTTTGTATTCACAAGTACATCAATATTTCATTTACCTGGGAACAAATATCAGAAAATTGCTCTTTCATTGCATAAGAATTCGGGAGAATTTGCATGCTAGTAAACACCACATAACGACTGGATAAATTCCGTGTTCCCACAGGATACGGGAGTCGTGTACTGGGTTACCCGCTGTGTAACGTTAAACAGCTGCCACTCTTCACCCCAGAGGTGGCTGTCTTTCAGTGATGAGTGAATGATCCCCATAGGTGCTGGGGGGCTGCCGCCCCCCCTGGCTTGACGTGGTTTCCATGATGTACAGGGTTTACAGTTGGGTTCAATGGCTCTCAGCCCCCCCACTATAAAACTGTTCCAGCCCCACTGGTGATCCCTGTATATACAGTTTGTAAAGCATTTTGGTAGCAATCAGAAGGGGGCTGTATTAGCGTAAGATATTAACAAAGAATGCTATTTGTAGGCTCTTGTAGAGTCTATTTTCATATTCATAATCATTTGCCTAACTAATTTTTAATTACTACGACATCTTCAAGTCCCCCATATTGAGGAGTATTAAAACTCCTACCGAGTTCAGTGGTAAATAGCCCAGCAGTGCAATGTGATTACGCAGAACATCCCCAGCTACCCCCTGGTAAGGACGAGGTAAATCTCCAGTGGTCATAATCCCAAGCTAAATGGTTAATACTTGCTCTTGAAATTGACAGCAGGCAGAATTACATCATTTCTTTGGGTGCCTGGGCTATAAATCAAGCACTGATGGCAAAAAAGAAAACAGTGAGGTAATCTAAGCCAGGCAAACCCTGGAAGTATTAACAGGAAGCGACTGGGGAGATGCCATTGAAACATCAGCCTGTGACATGCCGAAAGGCCCAGCACACACGGGGCGTGTTGGGGGTTGACTGGACTTTGAAATCCTTTGCTCAGAGTGACACTTCGAAAGCAGACGGTTTTCACTGCAGGTCTCAGGGGTGACTTCCCGTCTGAATGCGGCTGTAATCATTTATTTACCTGAATCAACTCACCCAATATCTGTCCATCCCAGGCAGCTCCTGGGAAAGTCAATCAACTGCCTACCGCTACCAGTTTGTCAGGCCTGGTATAAAATGATTCCCGGCCAAGGAGCCTAAAGTAATTGCTGAAAACTGAAACTTTCAAGTGATGACATTGATTAAGGTAGATCCTGAAAGGACAGATAGACAGATCATATGGTGTATTAGTCAGGCCACATTAATTCTCAAGGAGCAAGAGAGTCACAAGGTCTGTCTGCGTCCACCAGCCTCAATAAAGAATCCCCTCACTACAGTTGAGTTCCATCTCCTCTGCACCACGAGAGATGCTAAATGTGTTAGTCTCTAAGGTGCCACAAGTACTCCTGTTCTTTTTGCGGATAAAGACTAACACGGCTGTTACTCTAAAACCAACCATTTCTCTGGCACTCAGGGACAACAGTGATGTGGGGCCATAGGAGGATGGATGGGTGGAGAGAAAGAATCATTGTCACACTGTCAGAAATGGTTCATGTCCTCAGGGGAGACTGTCAAAAAGCAGGGCAGACACCGCAAACTGGCAGTATGGTCTGTAATTAGCTTTCACCAACCCAGTAAAAAATGGGAACTCCAGCAGCGCTCGGAGTCTCACCATGGAGTCCCAGACAGTCCCCTCGGGCACTCCAGTCTATCTTGCCACCCAGGCGAGCTGGACTAAGTGATACATGGTCACTTACACCAAAGATTCAGGTTGCTTCCAGTCCCAAGAGAGCAGTCACGTACCCCAGGGCAGCTTGTACCTCTGATCTCACACCAAAGACAGAGCTTGTAGCCAGCCCGATGGTAAACGAACTAAGGGTTTATTAATTAGGAAAAGGAAATGTGAGCGTTATTGACAGGTCTATGCAGGGGCAGCTCTATGTATTTTGCCGCCCCAAGAACGGCAGTCAGGCGGCTTTTGGCGGCGCGCCTGCGGGAGGTCCGCTGGCCACGCGGATTCGGCAGCATGCCTGTGGGAGGTCCACCAGTGCAGCACTGTAGCGGGGTGGACATCCGCTCCTGCCTGGGAAGGATTAAAGCCAGCCCTGCAGAGGGCTGGGGTTGTGGAAGGAAAGACTTGGGCTGATTGGGGAAACAGCAGCTGCTAGGCCACGCCCCAGTCAGGCCCCAGCTGGCCTGTATAAAAAGGCTGTGATCCAGGAGCCCTGTATTCAGAGAGAGAGAAGGGCCTGGCTGCAGGGAGCTTGAGACAGGGTACCTGAGTGGAGCAGGGCTGGGGAAAGGCAGAGGAGCTGGGGTGCTCCAGCCTGGAAAGCCCCAGGCTGCGGCCTAGCATTGGGATAGTGGGTGGGGGTTCCCCTGGATGGGGAGACCCAGAGAGAGAGTGGGGTACTGCCAGGGGGCAGCACCCAGGCCAAGGGCACCGGGGTCTGGGAGGGACACGGGGGCCAACAACAGGTGGGACACCTGGCCTGCAGAGGGCGCTCTGGATGCTGGGTGAGCTAATTCCAGAGATGACCAGCAGGAGGCGCCGCAGGGGTGAGTCCGCGCCTGATTACACGCGCCTTTGGTGTACCCGCCGCCGAATGGCCACCGAAACCGCGGGACCGGCGGACCTCCCGCAGGCATGCCGCCGAAGGCAGCCCGATGCCGCCCTCATGGTGACTGGCAGGCCGCCTCCCGCGGCTTGCTGCCCCAGGCATGCACTTGCTGCGGTGGTGCCTGGAGCCGCCCCTGGGTCTATGGTTTCAAAAGGTGACAGTTGTAGCAATCTGTTAGCACCAAATGTCTTTCAGAGCTAACCCAGGCTGGCCCTGGGGATCTCCACTTTTGTTTCCTAGCTCCAACCCCGTGAGAGTCCAAACAGCAAAGAGATGAAGAATTTTCATGTCAGCTGTCTTTATTTCCTTCTTCCAGAATTCAAGCCGGGATGAGCTTCCTTGCACGTAGCACCTTCATGGGTGTGGAAAGGCTCTTAATCCAGTCTTCCCTACTTTGCAATGGCCCACTTAGTTTTGATAGTCCTTCATGATGGGAACCACTCCTCCTGCCTGGATTCACAAGTTCAGAGCAGGTAATTTTCACAGCTATAAAGAAAAACTTACACCTCACCTTACAGCATGGGATACAGACGTTACAAATAAGATGAATGCATGTAGCAACTTACGAGTCTTTTATGGAGTCTAAACACTTAACACATCTTTACAAGTCTAACACCGATCTTGAACAATACTAGCGTCCCGGTGAGCTGGTCTGGTTTCCCCACTATGAATTAGTCAATGCCCAGCTGGCGCTTACAGCCTTGGTAAGAGCTGGCACCTGGTCTACCAGCATCACAATCATCAAAACTCTTATACTTCCTCTCAAGGGGCAAATGGCCCTTCATGGGGAATCAGGGCCTAGTTTATCCATGATGGACCTCTGAAGACCACCTATGGGTAATTGGGTGCTCCAGGTGACTGCTTATTGGCCAATTAGCAGTGGAGCACCTGCTCCCTATATGAAGGCTGTCTAAGCAGTCCAAATGGGAACAATAAGAAGAAAGAGTCTTTGGGGAGAAGAGGCGTCTAACCTCTGGAGACGAGTAGCTTGTCAGGAGAATAACAAGTGTACCCAGAAGACAAGGGGCTGGAAACAGTTTCCACAAGAGAACCGGACTCTGGAAAGAAGACACCTGGTCCCAGGTGGTAGGGACAAGAGTTCAAAAGTAACCAGAGACTGTTTCTAAGAGTCAGATTTACTCAGGTCATCTCCCGTTGTCAGTAAATGAGGCCCTCCGGAGGAGGCGTTCAAGGACAATGGTCTGCTTTGGATTGAGAGCTGAATCTAGCTGAACCATTGAGTAACAGTGACCAGAATGTAATTACATTTAACATCCTTGTAGGGGAAAAAATACCAAAGAAACTCACCACAGTGGCATTTAACTTCAAAAGGAGGAATTACACAAACATGTGGAAGCTTGTTAAAAGGAAATGAAAAGGAATAGTCACAAGGGTGAAATGCCTGCAAACTGCATGGAGACTATTTTAAAACACCATAGTAGAGGCTCAAACTAAATGTATACCCCAAATAAAAAAAACACACACTAAAAGGACCAAAAAACAAAAAAGAGTAAAAGAGGTGATTAGAGGCAAAAAGGCATCCTTTATAAATTGGAAGTCAAATCCTACTGAGGAAAGTTGAAAGGAGCATTAACTCTAGCTAGTCAAGTGTAAAAGTATAATAAGGCAGGCCAAGGAAGTATTTGAAGAACTACTAACTAAAGACAGAAAAACTATCAGCACTGTGGGTTTTTTTAAGTAGAGCAGAAGCAGGAAGCCTGCCAGACAATCAGTGGGGCCACCGGACAATCAAGATGCTATGGGAACACTCAGGAAAGACAAGGCCGTTGCGGAAAAGCTAAATGAATTCTTTGCATCGGTCTTCACCGCAGAGGAGGCGAGACAGATTCCCACACCTGAGCCCATTCATTTTAGGTGACCAATTTGAGGAACTGTCCCAGACTGAGGTACTGACAGGAGGTTTTGGAACAAACTGATAAATCAAACCGTACAATAAAAGCTTTTTTTATCCGGCATGTTGGGGGAATGGCGGTGCTGAAAAGTGAAAAATTCCGGTTAACTAAGAGGGAGGAAGTTTGGGTGTGGGGCTAGGGGTTAGGGCACGGGAGGGGGTGAGGGCTCTGGGAGGGCATTTGGGTGTGGGAGGGGGTGTGGGGCTAGGGGTTAGGGCCCGGGAGGGGGTGCGGGGTCTGGGAGGGTGTTTGGGTGTGGGGCTAGGGGTTAGGGCACGGGAGGGGGTGTGGGGCGCAGGATCTGGGAGGGAGTTTGGGTGAGGAAGGGGGTGTGGGATGCCTGATCCGGGCGGCACTCACCTTGGGCGGCTCCCCACAAGCAGCGACCTGTCTTTGATGCTCCTAGGTGGAGGCACAGCAGGGGGCTCTGCACAGTGCCCCATCCCAAGTGCTGGCTCCGCAGCTCCCATTGGCTGGGAACCATGGCCAATGGGAGCTGCGGGGGCTTCGCCAGCAGGTAGGGGAAGTGTGCAGAGCCGCCTGCCGCGCCTCTGTCTAGGACAGGGGTCAGCAACCTTTCAGAAGTGGTGTGCCGAGTCTTCATTTATTCACTCTGATTTAAGGTTTCGTATGCCAGTCATACATTCTAACGTTTTTAGAAGGTCTCTTTCTATAAGTCTATAATATAGAACTAAACTATAGTTGTATGTAAAGTAAATAAGGTTTTTAAATTGTTTAAGAAGTTTCATTTAAAATTAAATTAAAATGCAGAGCCCCCCAGATCAGTGGCCAATATATATATGGAGATATACCTATCTCATAGAGCTGGAAGGGACCCTGAAAGGTCATTGAGTCCAGCCCCCTGCCTTCACTAGCAGGACCAAGTACTGATTTTTTTTGCCCCAGATTCCTAAGTGGGCCCCTCAAGGATTGAACTCACAACCCTGGGTTTAGCAGGCCAATGCTCAAACCACTGAGTTATCCCTCCCCCTGTCAGGGTGAGTGCCACTGAAAATCAGCTCGCGTGCCGCCTTTGGCACGCGTGCCATAGGTTGCCTACCCCTGGTCTAGAAGCATCAGGGACAGGTCACCGCTTCCAGGGAGCCTGCCGGCCTCGTGCCAGCCAGACTATAAACCGGACTTTCTATGAAGATTAGAAATGCCGGTTTAGAGCTTTCCAGTTGATATAGGGCTGGATAACACAGCTTTTACTGTAATAAGTCACTAGGATCAGATGGTATTTGCCCAAGAATTCTGAAAGAACCCAAATATGAAATTGCAGAACTACTAACTGTGATATGTAACTATCATTTAAATCAGCCTCTGTATCAGATAACTGGAGGGTAGCTAATGTAGTGCAGATTCTTAAGAGAGGCTCCAGAGGCGATCCTGGCAATTACAGGCCAGTGAGCCTAACTTCAGTACCAGGCAAACTGGTTGAAACTACAGTAAAGAACAAAATTATTAGACACGTAGATAAACACAATATGTTGGAGAAGAGTCAACACAGCTTTTGTACAAGGAAATCGTGCCTCTCCAATCTATTAGAATTCTTTAAGGGGTGGAGGGTCAACAAACATGTGGACAGGAGTAATCCAGTCTATATAGCGTACTTGGACTTTTAAAAAGATTTTGACAAGGTCCTTCACCAAAGGCTCTTAAGCAAAGTAAGCAGTCCTGGGATAAGAAGGAAGGTTCTCTCATGGCTCAGTGACTGGTTCAATGGTAGGAAACAAAGGGTAGGAATAAATGGTCAGTTTTCACAATGGCGAGGGGGAAATAGCAGGGACCAGTGCTGTTCAACAAATTCATAAACGATCTGGAAAAAGGAGCGAACAGTGAGGTGGCAAAAGTTGCGGATGATACAAAATTACTCCAGATAGTTAAGTCCGAAGCTGACTGCGAAGAGCTACAAAAAGATCTCACACAACTGGGTGACTGGGCAACAAAATGGCAGATGAAATTCAATGTTGGTAAGTGCAAAATGATGCACATTGAAAAACATAATCCCAACTATACATACAAAATGATGGGGTCTAAATTAGCTGTTACCACTCAAGCGAGAGATCTTGGAGTCACTGTGGATCGTTCTTTGAAAACCTCCACTCAATGTGCAGCGGCAGTCAAAAAAGTGAACAGAATGTTAGGCACCATTAGGAAATGGAGGGATGAGCAAATATAATGCTATTATATAACATGGTTTACCCACGCCTTGAATACCGCCTGCAGTTCTGGTCACCCCATCTCAGAACACATAGATCGATTAGAATTGGAAAAGGTACAGAGAAGGGCAAGAAAATATTTAGGGACGTGGAACAGCTTCCATATGAGGAGAGATTAAAAAGACTCGGACTGTTGGTTTTAGAAAAGAGACGACTAAGCGGGGATATGCTAGAGGTCTATAAAATCATGACTGATGTTGAGAAACCATAAATAATAAATAGGGAAGTGTTATTTACCCCCTTCTCATGCCACAAGAACTGGGGGTCACCCAATGAAATGAATAGGCAGCAGGTTTAAAACAAACAAAAGGAAGTATTTCTTCTCACAACGGACAGTCAACCAGTGGAACTTGTTGCCAGGGGATGTTGTGAAGGCCAAAAATATAACAGGGTTCAAAAAAGAATGAGCTAAGTTCATAGAGGCTAGGTCCAGCAATAGCTATTAGCTAAGATGGTCAGGGACACAACCCCATTCTCGGAGTGTCTCTAAACCTAACAACTGCCAGAAGGTGGGACTGGACGACAGGGGATGGATCACTCGAAATTGCCCTGTTCTGTTCATTCCCTCTGAACCATCTGGCATTGGCCACTGTCAGAAGACAGGATACTGGATGAGATGGACCACTGGTCTGACCTAGTGTGGTTGTTCGTGTGGATTGTACCTGATGGAGGGGAAATGGAGGCAGAACATGCCTGCAGATCACCCCTAAGGGGCAGAAGGACACGGGATTTGAGCATCAATGCCTCCCAATCGATTCTATACATTTCACATCTGTCTATATTTAAAGGGTACACGTTATTGATGGACATCACCAATCTGTGTCCATTCTAATGGCACTGGGTTGCAGTGTAACTAGGATCTTTCCAAAGGGGAAAAAGATGATGGAGAATAAATGAAGGCTAAAGTACAAATTGTACTCCACGCTGTCAGAGTCTGTCTATAGCATAAGCTACGGTTACCCCTGGCTTCTCCTGGTCTCCACCCTGGCCCAGGGCCCGGCAGTGTGGACAGAGAGGAGGTTGCATTGGTGGGACGAAGCTGCAGTCATTCTTGTACTGGGCTGCAAAAGCTATCACTTGCCAGCAGTGCTCAAAAAGAGCCCCGTGAAGAGGGGATGGCCAGGGAATTCCCTGAAAACGTCTTCCCCCAGTGATTTCCCACTGCAGAGCTTTTATCTGGGGGTGGGGGGCAGTTAAAGCCACCCCTTCTCACTGGGTACCACTGCCTGGGTGTAAGGGGCTTTGCTGAGACAGGAAGGGAGGGGCAACACACCGAAAGCCTAAGCACTAGGTGTGTATGGCTGGTTGCTATTTGTAAGGGGCGGCCTTTCAGGAGCCCCATCCCTGATCACTGTTTGGCATTGTCTGTCCCTGGAAGCACTGACAGACGCTGCCCCTCCACAGAGTCGAGGAGGCAAACAGGCCATTACTAAGCCGCCGGCCAATATTTCAGGATCTAGTCTGATGGGATTAGCAGAGGCCATCGACCCTCGCTTAGGAAAGCCGCTCCGGCCAAACGTTTTCCAAAGCAGCCGCCTGATTTGGGGCCTGTGATTGCAACTGAGGTCAATGCCAGGCCAGGGAAGGGATTTCCCTGCACCAGCTCTCTCTGGAATCAGGCCCACTCTCCCCTTCCCCACCGGGGACAGGAAGAAGGCGAAGAAGAAGAACTCCCCTTCTTTGCCCCGGACCATTTTTTTTTAATGGCCCAAGGCACCTCTGTGTAACAGAGAACCGGCTTCTCCAGTGAAGAGGTGCCAGTCATCCAACTTCCGACTGTTTGCTTTGGAAGCAGCCACCAAAATGCTGCGTTCAGACCTGCTTGGATTAGGGCAGCAGCAGCGAGAGCCGATCTGGTTTCATTCCCAATCAACCGCCAAATTCACAGCAGCTTTTCAGCTAAGCAGTTTTTGGGTTTTTTTAAAAAAGGGAAGGTTTAAAATAATAACAACACCAGATTTGCATCTCACCCGGTGCGAGCTTTATGCTAGCTGACCCACGTGATTACACGGGTGAAGCCATGATCATGCTGGCTTCAGAAACGGCCTTCGAAACCCAAGGATGCCCAGGGTTTGCAACACGGAGGGCTACCTTGGCAGGCTGCTAGGACCCAGATGGCTTCACCCCACCTAAAACGCCGGGTCAGAACATGGGTTCATATGTGTAATCCTCCTGGAGAGACGATCAGAGCGTCTTTCTCCGACCCTGGCATGCTGCATATGTTTGCAGAGTGGTATGGGACAGATCAGGGCTGGGACAGCAGTCTTGCTTCTGGTGCAAAAGGGCCTTTGTTTAAAGACCTGGACAAGCTGTGACCTAGATGCTATAGTACTGGGTAGCTTGGGAGTATCTCAAGTAGTTAGGTCAAAACGAGGTGCATCAGCAAAGCTTAGAAGAGGGGGGTTCAGAACTGGCCTAGCCGTGGGGACTAAGAGTCATCGGCAGAGCTGCGGGGGGACACGAGGACTGGGCTGACAGTAAGGCCTGGATTCATTCAAGAGAGGCGAATGGAGAGATGGGAAGCTGATTTTGGCCTGGAGCTTCACTCTCATTATCACTAGCGAGACCCATCCACATTTTTAACCGAGTAGCTAAGAACCTCCACAGCCAACCAAGTCAATCTGCCATCACTAGCAGTAAAGCAATGCCAGATCGGCCCTAGGGACGGCCGGCCTCCATTCCCGACGCAGAGCAGACGGGGGCTGGTGGCGAGCTGGCGAGAATTCAGCCCCAACCCCCTACTGATGTGTTCACGACCTAAGCCTGTCATTTCAGGCTCCCATGACCAGCCCAGGGAGGATTAGGTGTTGTAGACAGCAGGGCAGTTACTTCTCATCCCCTTAATTCCCTGTTTGCTTTGGTTATCCAGTCCGTCTTCTTACAACCCCATTAACGGTACCTATGACCTTTGCAGCCCCGTCCTGGCCCCCCTACCGAAGGACACACCTGCAATTAGGCCCCCAAGGCAGGGAGAAGCAGGGTGGTGCTAACAGAGCCCAGGAAGGGTGGCGGGGGGTGGGCGGTGGTTTGAAGAGTTAATGCTTTGGAATGTTGCAAGCGCTCCCTGACCTGTCTCCAGCTGCCGCATGGGGCTCGGTTTGCTCTTAATACCATTGCAAAGCCTCCCAGGATCGCCCTGGATTACAACCCTGCCCCACGTCTCACAAGAAAGCCGGATTTCCAGTTTGAAGGAGCAGGTATGTAAATTCTCAGCCTCCTTCCACCAGTCCTGGGCCCTCAGGTATTTCCTAGAGCCAGCTTCCTGGGGGGGGGAGTTTTACAAAGGCATGGCGGGGGTGGGGGCGGGGGGGGGTATTTTTAAACCACTGAATCCTTGCATTGTGTCAGCTCCTGGTGAGTTGGCCCTTTGATCACCGCCTTAGACCGAATGCAGCCTGGCTGGGGAATACAGAGCGCACAGTCCTGACCCAGTATGCGTCAGGATTCTGCACACAAGGCAGTCTCCTAATATCTACTCCCATGTCTAAGCCACGACATCTCAGTTCCTCACTGGATGAGTCATGTCCCCGTGCCTCAGTTTCCCCGTTAGTAAAGTGGGGCTCAGACTATAAAACCCAACACTGAGGGGGGGTTGTGAGGATTAATTAGCTTTAACTAGCTAGAGTGGGTCAATCAGAGGCCGGGCACTCGGCTATGAGCCAGGAGACCTGAGTTATTTTTCTGCCACTGCCCTTTCCTCTCCCTCCCATCCTTTGTCTTGGTTATTTCACCTGGAGGCTCTTTGGGAAAGGGCCTGTCTCTCACTGTCTTGTACAGCACACTGGGGCCCTGCTCTCAGCTGGGTCTCAAGAGCAACACGAATACAGCCCACCCGCAGCTCCATTGGAACGGGAGGGGCAGCACTGATAATGCAACGCTGTCCTGTTGCACCGGTTAGAAGGCGGAAATTCGGGGTGACTTTCCCCATGTGCGGGGACGGCGCTGACAAATCAAGTCTCTATGGCCGAGCTCCTGTTCTTCCTGCTGCGATCAGCTCCCTGCGGATTCCTTATCAGCTGCTGAAATCCTGCTTGTTTTCTTTGCTGCTTGTCCTAGTAGCTCTATCAGCATTAACCTCTGACCCCTGAGTGTTGCTTTTTTTCTCTCAACAATTGTGTTTACTGAGCATTTTTTCCTCAGTGGGAGGGAGATTAGTCTGTGAGCTGAGTGCCCGGCTCCAGTTCCCGCCTGATGCACAGGGATCCGGCCTCAGCCAGTCGTGCAGGGAAGGGGCCGAAGTGTGCCCCTGCTCAGGTGGGGCTATTTCCGGATTTATTTATGCTCAGTGAGTCTCAGACGAAATGTGCTCAGTTCAAAAGGGGAAAGGTGGGTTTTTCTGGCTGCTAGTGTCACAAACTCACCCCAGGATCTGAGAGTCAAGCTGGGTTCTCTCTGACTCCTGTGTAATAACCGGCGATCAAGATCCTGAAAACTAAGTTGTGTCCTCAGTGACACCGAGGCAGCCCCATTGCCTTGAAAATTGGACCCTCAGTGCTGTCTTCAGGATAGACAAAATCTGTCCCTGCATTTGGGTCCGAGGCCTGGTCTACACAGCAGAGTTAGGTCGACACAAGGCAGCTTATGTCAACCTAACTAGGGAAGTGTTTTCACTTAAATGTCTCTCCTGCCGATGTAATTGCCCTGCTACGCCAGCGTAATAACTCCACCTCCCCAAGCGGCATAGAGTCACAGTCGATGACGCAGTGTCAGTGTAGACACTGCGTTGTGGATGACGGCTGTGACTGGCTTTCCGGAACCATCCCACAATGCCCCACACTGGCAGTGCAATCGATACAAGCGCTCCTAGGTAGGACATGCACCGCCAACCGAAGGAGCAGAGTGTAGACGCACCCAAGTGATGTAACTACCGCGGCGGCTGTATGCTGACGTACGTTAGAGTGACAATTTTGTAGTGTAGACCATAGGTGCTGACTCAGTGGGTGCTCTGGGGCTGGAGCTAATCAGGGGTGCCATGCTGTCACGGAGGGGGTGGAGCAGGGGCGGGAAGGAGCAGGGCAAGGGTGGGGCCTCGGGGGAGGGGCAGAATGGGGGTGGGGCCTCGGGGCGGAGCACCCCCAGGCGTTAAACAAGAAGTCGGCACCTATGGCATAGACATGGCCTTAGTTACTGAGTCTTTCGGCGATGCACGAGGCCAGAATAGAATCCAACTGCCTCTCTCTCAGCTAGGCCGGGTGTGCCACGATAACGGTGGAGAAACACTGCCAAACCTCGCACTTATTGTCCCTGAAGTCAGTGGAGCCTAAGACGATGCCGTTTCAGAGCAGAGCCGCACAGTGAGACTTGCTCTGTGCGGGAACAAGGACAAGAGAGTTTGAGGGTAGATGTGAGGAGCTGGGAGGGGTTTTGGGGGGCTCCATGCCAGGCCGATAATCCAGCTTCCCCCAAACCTCCTTGAGGTTTTGACTGGCTCAGCTCTCTTCTCCACCCATCGTTTCTTAATTATCCTTAATGGCCGAGCTCACAAGAGCTTCGATTAACTTTATTACCGGCTCCATTAGCTCCTTCCCCCTAATAATCCCATCAAACATGATGAAAACACCAGCTCTCTCCCCACCTGGAAGCAGGGAGAAGGTGTGAGGAGAATGGCTGCTGGACTCTTCGGAGATGGATGGAACCTTCCCAAGATGTGGCTCGGTGAGGGGAGAAGATTAATCAGCAAATACTTTGGCACCGGGCTGCTGCAAAATACACTGGAGTGGGGCCAAGCCGCACACGCTTGGCACTTGGAGATACCCCGTCATTCCAGAGCAGCGCTCTGCCTCGGGGCCCCGTGGAGCTGGAGCCGTGTACGCAGCGAGGTTAGAAAGCAGGTGTGTGTTTGATGGGTTGTGCCGTGGTTAGGAAGGAGCGGAACCCATTAATCAGAGCTCTCGGCTGAAAGCAGAGATGTTCAGAGTCAAGGGGGGGGGGAGATTGGGGGTAGCAGCTATTTCTGCTTCTGTTCTGGTGTTGAAACTTCTCCACGTTGCGTGGCTGGTTCGCCTTGGTGCTAGGATGGGCTTGTGGCACTAGACGGGGGCCTTGGAGATGTGGGGTTCAGTTCCCAGCTGTGTCCTGAACTCCCCTGGGTAACCGTGGGCAAGTCACGGAGTTTGTGCCTCAGTTTCCCGTCTGTACAATGGGCGATGATGATATTTCTCCATCTTCCAGGGGTGCTGCAATGATACCTTTATGAATGGGGTAATCTGACGGGGAGGCCTGAACTCGGATGCGTGGGGTGTGACCCCCTTGCCCTGGGTATATACGGTCCCATTCTGGAATTAGCGCGCTCTGCCTATTCTGTGTGTGGAATCATGACGACGATTAGAAATGCTGCTACAGGCACTACAGGGAGGCCGTGTACGTACCTAGAGGAACCGAACATTTGGATCCAGATCTGGGCTTCCCCAGAGCTCAGGAGTGTCTGGGATCCAGGATATTGGGGCAGCCTGGCAGGGGACATGGTGCCCAGCTGCAAAGCTTGAATCCAAATCCCAACAGCTCCAAAAACACTTTGGTCCTTTGCTACTTAATACCTACAGATTTTAAGGCACTGACACTGCCCCTCACCCGTCTGCTTCCCCCTGCCATGCCCTGCACATGGCTATCGGTTGCTAGCAATAATGGATCAAGCTTTTCTATCACCCTGTGGCATGATTTAAAACGTGCCAGCCTCTGTTGCCCACTTCCCCCACCCTTTCCAGCTGCCATCAGTGAACTAGGACATGCCCCTGCCCCGAAAGCAGGTGTCCAAGTCTCAATGCCCACTCTGCTTCTGAGCAAGGGGCCAAAACTATGAAACCAGCCCCAGTGGGGCCTTAGAGGGTTGATCATCTTCCTTCGGGAGTAGCCATCAGTCTCCTACAGTTGCAGGGAGGCCGCAAACAGTGTTGTAAAGGGCGAGGGAATATTTTTACCCCCATTTTACAGATGGAGTAATTGAGGCTTGGAGCGTTTAAGCAATTTGCCCAAGGCCACAATGTTAGTGTTGGTAACAGAACCAGCTCCCCGTGATGCTGATGCTCCTACAATGCATCTCAATGAATTCCGGAGACCCGGGTAATCAATCTAGAGGTCCCCGATCTGTGTCACGCAGTTACAAAGCGATAAACCGTGCCTTGCAAGCTCAAATTCTTGTATCCCAGCGTTTATCGTGCCTAGAGATTCGGAGCTTGAAAAACCCAGAAGGGATGTAATAGCCTGAGTGACAGCTCCTAGGAGTTAATTGAAGGGAAACTGTGGGAGGGGAAAGGATTTTAAAAAGATTCACCAATGGACCTCGCTTGGAAACTGGCTCCTTTCCCAAAGACTCCGGCCCTCTCCCTAAACCATTTCTCAGAAAACAGACCTCCTCCCCCGCAGTATGTTCCAGCCTGGAAGGACCCACTTGAAGCAGAATCATGCAGCTTGGAAAGGACGCCGCATTCCCACAAGCCCAGCCCACACGGACTGGCCTATGCCATAGTGACAGTGGTGCTGCTTAGAAGATGGAAAAACTTATGGGAGCTTGAAAAAAAAATACCCCACTAAATCCACAAGCAAAGTATCTAGCAAGCGAGTGATTGCCATGCATGTTTCAGCTCCCTGGTACCTTTAGAAAGGCTCCAAATGGGTCCGAACACGTCAGCCCGTTTGCTCATCGGGGTTATTCACCGTTTGTATTACGGTAGCAACTAGAGGCCCCAGCTGACATTAGGGAGCTGTTACGCTAAGGGTTGTAAATAGAATAATAGAATCTCAGGGTTGGAAGGGACCTCAGGAGGTATCTAGTCCAACCCCCTGCTCAAAGCAGGACCAATCCCCAGACAGATTTTTGCCCCAGATCCCTAAATGGCCCCCTCAAGGATTGAACTCACAACCCTGAGTTTAGCTAGAGACAGTCCCTGCTCACAAGCTAAACAACAGAGGCCATTGAGAGCCCATCAGCCAATGGCTCCCTGTTGAACAGTGGGTCAAAGTCACAGTTCCAGCCCGCCGGTGGATTGGTCCAGTTACCCAAGTGGGCCATCTCGCCCCATGTGATCGTGACAAGCTGCAATGCTACCTCCCAGTGGGACAATGGAATGTGGCAGCCTCCAGGGGAAATTCATCCCACAGCTTTCTTGTCAGTTACGGGGCTGCCTTCCAGATGGGATCAGAGTGACCGTGAAAAAAGCTCTCTTCGTGAGCCCAACCTCCCCGCAATAACCCCACTAAAATCACAGTTTAAAATCACACACAAAACGCATACCGCCCACCACAGGTAACAGTCGCTGGGCCCCTTGTCTCAAAAGAGAGGCCAAGTACCCCAGAGGCCATGGAAATTGACCTTCCTAGAGCTGATCAACTAATAAAATATAACAAGCGAGTGTTGCAGGAATGCAGAACCGGCCAGCGCTACGCTTGGCGGATGCGGCAACTCATGGTATCGGACGCCATCAGGTGGTTGAGGCACATCTATTTGGAACATATCACTGGACATCGGCAATCGCAGGAGAGATGAGCTGGAGTGCCGTTGAGAAGCAAAGTGGGGAAAATAACTGAATTGTATTTACTGAGGGACAACCTACCCTAAATTCTCAATTACTGAGGGACAATCTACACTCATTGCTGTATTTGCTTTCCACAAACTACCCTTAGTATAACCTTTTATGAGTGATGTACCCAAATATTTGGATGCTAATACCTTAACTGTGTCACTGAATTTATTCGTTTTAAATATTGCAGATTATGTACTATATGCATTTTATTACTTTTAAACCAAACTTTGTACTTTTGGATAATTTAAGCATTATACCCAGATGTACAGACACTCTTTCCTTAACCTGTGTATTATGTAATTTTAACATTAGCTTTAATAGAAAAAAATTAAATATGAATTTAGCCCCTTTTCTGGTGTGTGAGCCCTGGTGCCCTTCAGATGCATTCAGTACTTGGAAGTATTCGCCAAGTAGTTTGGGTCAGGAAATCATTCATGCCCTGGGCTGCCCTCGAACTATTAAGCTTAAACCACTCGCTGTTCATTATTCATGTGCCGTGGCTGGTCATTTAAGCCATCGGTTAAGCGCTTGTCAGCTCCCTGATTGGTTGGCTACAGCAAGAGAAGCATGAATAGGGAACAACGGTGATGAAGAACACTCTCTGGTATGACTTTCCAGACAGGTGATCAGTCTCTTGTGCTACAGCTCAGGACACTTTCTGAGCTTGGGAACATTTTCCTGAATACCCTGCGGTTGTCTGAATATTTACAGACAACAAATATTGACCCCGCAGTGGTGTGGACAGAGTCCACCAACCCACTCTCAACACAGCACAGACACGCCGGGTTAATGTCCCAAACTTTTCCCTCTTCTGGGGACTTTCCTCTAATTTTAACCACCACCAACATTTGGTCTTAAGCTAACCTTCCTCCTGCGATTTGTAGTTCCTAGGGTTCTCTATGCAGGATCATCTCTGTCCTTGCCTGTAGTTCCCTCTTCGTTAGAGAGGCACTCCAAGCCTTTTTATACTCCTGGGTTGGAGCTAATAGGATCCACCTAATCTGGATGGGAGGGTGAGTCAGCAAAAGAGCTCTGCACACCTGCACAGTGTTCTAGTGCAACCCACACTAACAGACTGTGATCTTTGTCCCCCTCTAGTGGCGGATCCACGTAAGTAGATAGCAGCAGGCTCATGGAGTAACCTGTTGCATATAAGCAGTAAAGAGTCATGCTTCTAGCACTGAAAGTCACAGGTTCAAATGCTGTTGTCAGCCTGCCAAAGTGGGATCATTAGACTAGCACAGGTGACCTTGTCATACCCATGAATCATAGCAAACGGAACTGAATATTTCTGTTTATAAAAATGTCTGTCTTCGTGTCTAACTAGCGAAGTTACGAACTGACTATTCGTGACCTGCTCTCGGGGATCCAATCATAGACCAGGAGCTGCAAAAACACATAACGTAGAGAGTCCCTGGCCAGAGGAGCTTACATTATTCTCCCACTACTGGTTTGCTTCCCGACTAGCTACGCCACCTAGCAAACCATTGCACCTCCAAGACATGCAATTGACTGCACCCCTCCTGGATGGGGTATCCAATCCGGTGCAAGTCATAAAACAAAGACAGTCCGTGCCCGGAAGGAGTTAGATCTAACAGACAGGACACAGTGGAGACAAAGCAGGAGTAACACCGGGCAGCCAGGTGTGCTTGGTCGGTTTGTCTAGATCACTCCCCGAGGACCTCAGGGAGGGAGTCTCAGGGAGGTGTCTTGGACAGATCGGATGGGGAGAGTCAGGTGCTCATCTGGCCCTGTAGCATCTGAACACCTCGTAGTCCTTCATGTGTTTATCTCACAACCCCGTGAGGTACGGTAGGGCTGTTGTTTCCATCGTATAGAGCAAGAACTGAGGCATGGAGCAATTAAATGACTTGCCCAAGGACCTCTGTGCCACAGCAGGGAATCAAACCCACAACTCCCAAATCTGAGGACCATGCCCTAACCATTGGGCCATCCTTCCTCTCAGAATACTAATCCTAAAGGCTCCAAGTCTATGGGCCACTGTCTCCCAGCTCCCCCATTCCATAGCACTGCCCAATTCCCCACCCCAGCCACACACTTCATTACAGCTCCTAATTAACCCCATATTGCTGCTGTGACACCCCGCCCCCAGCCACTAACTTCTCCTCTCCAAATAACCATGATTCGCTCACGAAAGGGTCACAAAAGTGGCATCACCCAGCTCATCCCCTGCTCCCGACGGGCCCGCGACAAGCAGCCCCTCCAATTTAGGGGGGCGATCGAACACAGGGGGGACCGGAAGGCCTAGCCTTCGAGGGCGATTGCTCTGGTAGATGGGGAGAGAGGTAAGCAGCACCGCCTCCCCCCTCCGAACAAACAGGCCAGGGAAATAACAGTCCATGTGAAAGGAATTAAAAAGGCCTGCGTATGTGTGAGTCCTGCCAGGTTAAAACCGCTGTCTATCTGCCTGACAGCTCCAAGATTGATTACCAGCCTCGGCGCTCTTTATAACTTGATCAGTCGAATTAATCTCTGGCTGCGGGCCCATCTGACGCCTGGCATCACAAATTTAATTTGGAGGGGGCGGGGGATCTTTTCCACCCTCCCCCCCCTTGTCCCATTCTTCCCATGCGCGCGCGGCGGTCCCGTAATGAGGAGGGCCGGGCGACGGGTCCGAAGGCCTGAGCTGTCAAGACTGCAGCCGGCCTGTGGGGAATACATCGTCGGGTAATTCCATGCGCCGCCCCGAAAAGGAGGCCTAACAGACACTAAGTGAGACATATTAATGTACTAAAGACTTAATGAAGTTGGGGGGAGGGGAGGAGGGGAAAGTGCTTACTTTATTAGTTTATCGCCGATTAATGGGGATGGTCATTACAGTGATGGAGATGGATTGCTCCCATCAAGATACCACCGGCATCCCCTTTCGGAGGGTAGCGGGGTGCCCTGGTGTGAAAGGCTTCATAAGAGAGCTCTGGGAAAGGAGGGGAGGGGTTCAGAGCGGGCTGTGGGGGGATTTCACTGGGCACCGCAGAGGAGAGGGAACGCAGAGGGAAAAAGATGCAGGGAGCGGATCAAAACGCCGCTTTGCGAAGCAGACCTGGCCAGCCGGAGGCGGCAGGTGGGTGGGGGATCGAACGAAAAGCAAGAGGGGCCTGAAGAAAGGAAGGGAAAAGGGAATCCGAGGAGAAGAAAGGGAGAGCATTGAGCACAGGCAGGCAGGCGGTCTGGAATCACTGGGGTGGCAGAGAGCCGGGGTCCCTTTTTGGCCATCATGAGGCACTTTCCCCATACGACGCACAGGCAGACGCCCCCAAAGAGGAGCGTCAGCAGCTGGGTCTGGAGGGGGGCCATTGCAGACAGAGGAGCGGGCAGATATCTGGCTCCTGGGGTCCAGTGAGCACACGGAGCCCCCTTCTCCTCCCCTCCGCTCCCCATTGCCCAGGGACCATCCGGCACCCTGCTGCTCACGCTCTTGGGGGCCCTGCGTCACTGGGAGTTTCTCCAGAGTTAGGACGTAACCATCTAACATAAACAGGAGCAGCAACTAGAAATAATGTTGATTTACTCTGAACTGATGATCCCTGCCCAGTAAATCCCCAGGGCTCCACAGTAATTAGAGCTACCCAATAAATCTCTGGCCACTAATTGGTACTTTCCCTGTAAATCCCTAGGGATGGGATAGTAATTCTTACCCAGCATAACCCAGGCCGCTTCCTGGTATTCACTAGGTTAGATGAACGAATAGCGGTAAAGTCTTCATGAAGATACATTTGATTAGGAGACAGAAATTCACTTGCGGTCTTTGCACCCTGTCATTTCCTTTCCACAGACATTGAGCGCAGTTCTTGGCCGGAGAGAGAAAGACTCGTGCGAATAGTGAGCTGCACAATCACTCACTCCAAAAGGGCTTAGGTGGCCATCTTGAAATCGCTTTGTGGTTCCGGAGACATCCAATCAGGAAGCAGAAAGAATATCATGTGAACGAACAGCACAAGTAAGGTGAAATTCACCTACTAAGCCCCATATAGGGGCCAAAGGAGGGAGGAGAATGGACAAGGTGAAGGGATCTGCTGCTTTTCCTTGGATGCCATGGTCACAGCATAGGCCTGGCATGGAAGGAGTGTAGCTGTAATTCCAGCCCCTGGGTGCGGCATCCTGGGCCTCCCCACTACTCCACCCCACCCACCCTGCCACCTTAGCTTTGGTGGAGTGGGTATCACCCTAGAGAATTGCACCTGGCACAGGCACAAAGCAATGGCTTGCAAGCAGCCCAGCAGCTGAGGTGCATTTGGCCCAGCCCTCTGCAGAGTAAATCTGGAATGAGCAAATTTGTGATCATCAAAGTGGCTGCCCGGCTTCCCCAGACAAGTGATACATGTACCCAGAATATCCCCCCAGTAACTATCACCTGCTAACTGCATGGTAATTACCATGTGAATCCCTAGCCGCTCCAGGGTAATTACCATGTAATTAAATGGTCAGCTCTTCTCACAGCATTGACGTCCTCTCCTCCTGAGCGTGCTGCCCACAGCTCTGCCGATTGCTACCTCCATGACCATTCCAGCATCCAAGGCTCCTTCACCCGCTGTAGATAAGCCAGAAGTCTGACACCCAATGACCTAATGCCTACAAGGTCAGCAGAGCCAAAAGGTGGTTTAGTGACTGTCCTCCTCTTAGTGCAGATGCCAATCACCAGTCCTAGGATTTTGCATACCGGAGGAATCCATCAGTCTCCAACAGTAGCATCATTGATGCTAAAGGGAATGGTGAACCCCAAATCCCGTAATATACCTGCTCAACCTTGCAATGCTGTATGGTGTGCAATTTTCCTTCCTGACCCTTTCTCTGCAGTGATCATTCAATACCCTGAAGCATGAAATTTGCTTCCACTACTCTTAGCTCACATCAGTCTGCTATTATTGATCATGAAACTTCCCAGTCATCTTGGAATCCAGCCGCAATAGCATTTCATGCTGGGGCCCCTGCAGCTGTGACTGCAGCAGGCTGACTACATGCTGTGCAATGGAATATTTAGCTTTGTTTATTTGATATGCACTTATGATTAGCTCCATCAGGTGACTCCCTGCTCTCATCTTACGGAGCAGAGGTGAAAGGAGGGACTTACCAGATTCCATTAGAGATGGGCCCAAGATTCAAAATTCTGCTCTGCCTCCCAATTTTGAATGTCCCCCAAGTTTTGGGGCAAAAGGGAAGTAGGGTGTTAGTTTGGCCCATCATACAACTACAGAAGCTATTTGGTGTGACTATGGAATTGTGATGCTTTGTTTTCTGTGCCCTGCACCTTTACATTTCCAACAACTCTCCCCAAACATGAGCTCGGCAGCCATGTTGTTCTCAGAGTTGTGCAGCACGTTATAAAGGAGATACACACAGTGTGCTCTCGCTGAAAGATTTTATTTTTGTTCTCGTTTTTCCTTCACCTAAAATCAAGATCATTTTAGGTAGAAAGTGCATGTTTCATTCCTTGTGTACAGGAGCAGAACTGGCCAGGACTCAGTGTGCCATTTCCTCTGCGCACACAGAAGATGTAAGAGTGTTCGGAGGAAGGGGGTTGATTTGGGCCTATACCTGTTTCATTATTAGCCTTGGTATTACAGATTTTTTCACATAGATTTTTAGGCTAGAAGGGACTATTTTGATAATCTACTCTGACCTCCTGCATAGCACGGGCCAGAAAATTTCACCTAGTGATTCCTGCCTCAAGCCCGTATCTTGTGGTTTAAAGACTTCGAGTGATGGAGAAGCCACTTATCCCTCAGGATATTGTTCCAATGGTTAATTACCCTCCCTATTAAAAACCCACATCTTATATCTTCCTCTTCCAGCCATTGGACCTTGTTCTGCCATTATCTGCTAGTTTTAAAGAGCCCACTCCCCTGGTAGGTACTCAGACTAGGACCAAGTCAAGACTTAAATACTTCAAAGAGGGCTGATGTTGATTGTGTTTTTCCCTGCCATTGCGTGATATTGGGAAAGATTCTGGGGGAGGATTTATTACCTGTAATTGATCTGAAACTCTCTAGTCTACAGGTAACGTAAACTCTCACCAGCACCTGTCAGAGACAGGATGCCGGCTAGCTGGACCATTGATTTGACCCAGTATGGCCGTTCTTATATTCTTAATTGCAGGGTTCTTCTGAAGTAGGTGGACTATTCCACTTCCACTCCATTGGCCTCAGCACACAGGGGAGTTTAGACTGTATCCCAAAGCATTTGGCTAGATGGAAATTTACAAATACCTGTCCCCTACAGTACAATCTTGGTAGTGTCCTAACATGACATCTTTACTTTAGTAGTGCTGGGTGTGAACCAACATCCTGGATTATTATTGATTGTTTTTATACAGTATCGCTAAGGTCAGGGCCTCATCATGCAAGGTACACACTGCAAGACACAGTCCCTGTCCCCAGAAAGCTCACCGTCTAAACAGCCAAGAGAAAGAGACCACAAACCAGCTGTACAAATCGTAACCTGCTGATGGGTAATTCATGACTATTATAGGACCAACACATTGCTCCATGAGAAGAACTGACCCAACCCCGGTAGTTCTGGCCTGTGTGTGGTGGGCAGAAGGAACGTACAGGCTGGCTCCATGTCTGTCTGATGAATTCCAACGGGGAGACACGTTGACTCGTGGCCTTTCGTCAATTTTCAGATGATGAATATCTGCCCTAATGAACAGAGTGAAATTGGATTAACTTTGAACACCCATGTGCTTAAACGGTGCCTGATTAAACCCCCATCTGTGCCGATCAAGCCTCTGAAGGGTTTATGATGACTAGGGTTTAAAAGCAGAGAGGTGGGAGGAAACCATGGACTATTTTATGTACAGCCTGTTAGGCGTTTTCAAAGGTTAGATACCTTTTCTCCCCAAAGCAAAGAAAATCCCCAGCATATCGAGCAGGGATGTCTTGAACAACTTTTAGCTGACGGCAGGAATTTTCATCAGCCTTGTTTTGCCATTTCTGAAGGATGATCGTGTGGTTAAAGCAACTGACACACACAGCCGGGAGACCTTCATTCCTTTCCCAGCTCTGCCACAGACTTCCCGTGCGACCTTGGGGAAGTCAATTAATCTCTGTGTTTCCGTTTCCCATCTGAAACTTTTCTCCTACTGTGGCTTATACACCACCTCACACTCAGCCATGCTCTTCGTCGCAGGGACTGTGTCTTGCTTATGAATTTGTACCGTGCTCAGTCAGGCCCTCTAGGAAATGCTGCAGTGAAAATAATAATGATGCTCTTCTGGAGAAAGGATGAGAAAAGCAGGAAAATGGGGGCTGGAATGGGGGATTGGCAGAAAGATAAGAGATCGTGTATGTTTAAGACTAAATGTTTTCTGGGGGGAAGCACTTCTAGATTCCCCCCTCCCCCGCGCATTTCAGAAGCAATAAACGGCTCTGCTTTGCTAGTTAAATGTTCCTCCTTCTGATTGTCCCATTTTAGTTCTGATTTCTCTCCTCCTAAGTAAAAGGAGTCTCTGGCCCTTTTATTCTGAAGAATCATTTCAGTCCGAGGCCCGGCTATCCCCCTTCTTTTTCAAGCACCATTGTTGGATGGCTGGTTCCACAGCTGATTGGGTGGTCGGGTTGCATATTTCTTTGAACAGGGTGACCTGTGAACGTGCGATCCTGGCTAATTCAAATGAACTGCATGGTTCAGGGGCTGGGGAATGGCAGAATGAGTGCATGTTATCTCTCGGTTACAGGTTCAAATCAAGACCATGGACTCGGGGGCCAAAAGTCATCCCCAGTGAGGGTGTTTGGTGGCTTAGCTGAGTTGGTGGTTCTCAGTCCACCAAACCCAGCCCCGTTGGATGCCATCTGAGCACAGAGGCTGTGGGTTAAAGGGGCAGTGATGCAACCCACCTTAGAAATCCCTAGAGAGACTCCACTCCAGATAGGGTTGAGGCATATGGGCAGGTGATAGGGAAGTTGGCATTGCTGCAGTTCATACTGCATCCAGTCTCCAGAGACTGTCCACCCAGCATCTTTCACTGGTGCCGATTTTTCATTTACCTCTGAGAGAAGAAATGATCCTCGACCCCTGGTTTTCAAGTTCTCTCGTTAGGCAAAAGGGCTCATTAGCACCTTACAGTTTTCCTGGGACCTGGAAGCTTATTGTTCTTAGCGCCAGGTCACCGCTTTACTTCTCTACAACATGTGGAAAAACTGCTACCCTCAGGATTCAACCTTCTGTGGAGGGTAGCAGGGCTGGGTTTGCTGCTGTTTCACTCCTTAGGAGGTCATCTGCGAACCAGCGTCTCTGTGTGTGCATTCCTAAAGTGCCCAGCACCATGGCATCTAGGTGCCTGAAAGAGAGGTAAGAAAGCCAATGAAGACTTCAGGCTAGATTCATGGATTTTAAGGCTAGAACTGGTTTGACGTCCTGTATATCAAGCATAGAATTACACCCTGTTACCGCTGAGATGAGCCCAATGGCTTGACTAACGCAGATCTTCCAGAAAGACATTCAGGCTGGATCGGAAAACATCAAAAGATGGAGAATCCACTCTACCCTCATTAAAACCTTGTGCCTTATTTCTAATTTGAATTTGTCTGGGGCTTCAAATTGGTTCTTCTTATGACTTTCTTCTCTAGCTTAAAGAGCCCTTGAGGACCTGGTATTTATTCCCAGTTAAGGTACTCCTACACCATCCTGGTCACCTCTTGATCTTCTTTTCAATAAGCTAAGTAGACTGAGCTCTTTGCAAGGCACATTCTCCAGCCCTTGGTTCATTTCCGTGACTCTTCTCTGCACTGTCGCCCATTTCTCAACATCCTTTTCAAAACGTGGGCCTCAGAACTCGACGTGGCATTCCAAGATCCCCCTCACCAATGCCATGTACTAGCCAAGGGTAAAATAAGTGTCTCATGGGTGGGAAAACCCAAAAGAGCAGCCACTGAGGTAAATATTCTGCACATTCACTTCTAGCATTCCACGTGAATTTCTTGTGGGCCTGTTTTACAGAGATGCCAAGGGCCTGCAGCTCTAATTGACATCCCTTGGAGTCATCGGTAGCACAGCATCTCTAAAAGCCACACCCCATCAATGTTTCCTAATATATTTCTGATGCTAATTGATGAGGATTTGGCTCATGGAGCCAGATGCCAGACCATTGCGGGGGTTGACATTTGCTTGAATTCAACTAGCTGTTACCACTCAAGAGAGAGATCTTGGAGTCATTGTGGATAGTTCTCTGAAAACATCCTCTTAATGTGCAGCGGCCATCAAAAAAGCGACCAGAAGGTTGGGCATCATTAAGAAACTGGTAGATAATAAGACAGAAAATATTATATTGCCTCTATATAAATCCATAGTACACTCACATCTTGAATACTGCGTGCAGATGTGGTCGCCCCATCTCAAAAAAGATATATTGGAATTGGAAAAGGGCACCAAAAATGATTAGGGGTATGGAACGGCTTCCATATGAGGAGAGATTAATAAGACTGGGACTTTTCAGCTTGGAAAAGAGACAACTAAGGGGGGGATATGATTGAGGTCTATAAAATCATGACTGGTGTGGAGAAAGTAAATAAGGAAGTGTTATTTACTCCTTCCCATAACACATGAACTAGGGGGTCACCAAATGAAATTAATAGGCAGCAGGTTTAAAACAAACAAAGGAAGTATTTCTTCACACAATGCACAGTCAACCTGTGGAACTCCTTGCCAAGGGATGTTGTGAAGGCCAAGACTATAGCAGAGTTTAAAAATGAACTAGATAAATTCATAGAGGATGGGTCCATCAATGGCTATTAGCCAGGATGGCCAGGGATGGTGTCCCTAGGCTGTTTGTCAGAAGCTGGGAATGGACAACAGGGGATGGATCACTTGATGATTCCCTGTTCTGTTCATTCCCTCTGAAGCACCTGGCATTGGCCAATGTTGGAAGACAGGATACTGGGCTAAGTGGACCTTTGGTCTGACCCAGTACAGCCATTCTTATGGATTTGCTCTGTTATCCAGGGCTGTTGCTTCCTGCTCCACAGGGCAATGGCAGGACAACTTCATTTCACATGTCATTCATAAGAAAATGGAGATATCTTGTACCCCTCAAAATAAGCCTCAAAGAACCCTCTGATTTCCCTACAACGTGCAATCTTCATATTTCAGGACCCTGGACAGCTGCCTCGTTCACCAACTAGGGTGAACTCTTGGTGCCACTGAACTCAATGGGAGTTTTACCATTGACTTCAGTAGAGCCAGGATTTCATCCCTTATGACTAGCACTTCCCAGGGAGAAATGACATTTTACAGTTTATTCCCTTAGAAAGAAAACCCGGGACTCGGCTCAGGCTGGCTTGCAAGGCGAACTTTTCAATATTTAAAATGTGTTTTCCCCTGTGGGATGAAACAATTGCTTGATACAAAATCCCCATCTCTGCTCACTACAGTGGAGTGCCACCTTTCATCAGCACCGCCTAGGATTCTGCTGAACAGTTTTGGCATTGATTTCCTCTTTCGTTCATATGCTATGAGGGCGCAACATCTGCTGAACGGGAAATGGCCTTCAATGAAATGCAATCATTGTGATTGACTGTCCCAGCAATCTTACTTAATAGAACTCAGGAAGAATTGAAAACAGGCTTCAGATTTCTTTCTAGTTTATATATATATATATATATATAAAAAAGCCAGAGGCATAAACAGATATGCAGCTGTATATGGCTGGAATGTACCTGCCAACCTGCTCTGTTATGTTATTGAAAACATGCCATTATCTTCACATCTGATTGGAGTTTGGCCAGTAATGCCAAACAAATTTAACCTTTTGTTTTCTGCAGGATCCTGAGCAGACAGGTATGTATTTGCATTTGTCAATTACTCACTGTCAGGGTTGCCTCTGACTCAGGACTGACCCCAGTGCCTGCATGCAACACTAGGGGGTGCTGTGCTGCAGAGAGTGGGGTGCTGTTGGTTTATAGAATCAGAATCATGGGAGTGTAGGATGGGAAGGGACCTCGAGAGGTTGTCTAGTCCAGTCCCCTGCACTCAAGGCTGGACTAAGTATGATCTAGACCATCCCTGACAGGGGTTTGTCCAACCTGCTCTTAAAAATCTCTAATGATGGAGATTCCACAACCTCCCTCGGCAATTTATGCCAGTGTTTAACCACCCCAACAGGAAGTTTTTTCCTAATGCCCAACCTAAACCTCCCTTGCTGCAATTTAAGCCCATTGCTTCTTGTCCTATCCTCAGAGGTTAAAGAGAACAATTTTTCTCCATCCTCCTCGTGACAACCTTTTATGTACTTGAAAACTGGTATCATGTCCCCCCACCCTCAGTCTTCTCTTCTCCAGACTATTTTTTCAATCTTCCCTCATAGGTCATGTTTTCTGGACCTTTAATCATTTTTGTTGCTCTTCTCTGGACTTTCTTCCATTTGTCCACATCCTTCTTGAAATGTGGCACCCAGAACTGGACACAATACTCCAGTTGAGGCCTAATCAGCACAGAGTCGAGCGAAAGAATTACTTTTCGTGTCTTGCTCACAACACTCCTGCTAGGGTAATACAGCCCAGAATGATGTTCGCTTTTTTGGCAACAGTGTTACATTGTTGACTCATATTTAGCTTGTGATCCACTCTGACCCCCAGATCCCTTTCCATTGGTACAGTGTGTGTCAATGCTTATCCTAATGTCCCAGCTCAGAGGCAATTGGGGACTGTGCTGCCGGGAGTGGTGTGGGTAACTCAGGCGGGGGAGCACTTCCCCCCCTCCTGGGGCAGTCCTGGCCCCATGTCCCATCACCGTGCCAGGAAGCGCTGTGTTGTAGGGAGCTGTGTGATTGGCTGTGCAGGCTGCTCTCTGCTCTTTGAGTCACTACTGAAACGAACAACTTTCCTGCCAAAGGAAACTTTGCTACAGAAGGTCGATAAAGTGGAAATCCCAAGGCCCTGGCCAATAAAATCTCATGATACTTTCCATAAGAACAGCCAGCCTGGGTCAGACCGATGGTCCATCTAGCCCAGTAACCTCTCTTCTGACAATGGCCAGCGCCGGGTGCTTCAGAGGGAATGAACAGAACAGGGCAATCATCGAATGATCCATCCTCTATCGCCCACTCCTTGCTTCCGCCAGTTGGAGGGTTACAGACATCTGGAGCCAGGGACGCTTCCTTGACCATCCTGGCTAATAGCCACCGATGGATCTATCCTCCAGGAACTTATCTAATTCTCTTTTGAACCAGTTATATCCATCACAGCATCCCCTGGCAACGAGCTCACAGGTTGTGAGAAGTACTTCCTTATGTTTGTTTTAAACCTGCTACCTACTAATTTCATCAGGTGATGAAGTTTTGTGTTATACAAGGGGCAAATAACACTTCCCTGTTCACTTTCTCCACACCCGCCATGACTGTATAGCTCTCTGTCATATCCCCCGAGCCGTCTCTTTTCCAAGCTAAACAGTCCCAGTCCTTTTAATTTTTTCTCGTATGGAAACCGTTCCATCCCCCTGCTCATTTTTGGTGCCCTTCTCATTAGAACTGGAACTGATGCAGAACCCTTTCGGAGACGGGGCCCCCAGAACTGCACACAGTATTCAAGGTGTGGATGTCCCCTGGATTTGCATAACGCCACGGTGATATTTTCAGTTTTATTGTCCATCCCTTTCCGAATGGTTTCCACAAGATGGTGTTAAACCCAGAATGCGGGCCGATTTCCAAAGCAGCTAATCCCATTGTGCCGCCCTGTTTCCTCCTGCAGTTTCGACTGGATATGGGATTTCCACCACCACCACCAGCAGCCCCGACTGAGTTGTAGTGCACTGTTAAACAGCGGCTGCATTTCACGCACACCCAAGGTAACCAGCCAACCTGATAGCAGCTTCCCAATGCAATAACTAGTGTGTATTAATGCCTCACGGTGCCCCATCTCACCACACGGGGCATGGAATAGATGCCCAGACACGTGTTGTGTCACATGACCCCCTCTGCTGTTATGAAATGGAATATATACAGGAAAACCTGGGACTCATTCAGACCAGTCCACAAAGGGGGTTATACGGGAACATGGAGATAAGCATATAGCATATACTGGATATAGCAATATGGGCCTGCCCTGCAACAGCCCTGCTATCCTAGTCCTAGGGGCTTCCCCCCCAGCCCCCCAGCTCTGTCACTGACCTCGGTCCCAAACAGCAGCACCCCTTGCTCTGTCCCTGCTAAGCCCACCCTTCCCCCTCGACAGCTCTGCAGTGAACCTCAGCCTTGACCTAGAGCATCTTCCCTGTTATTCAGCTGTAGAGACAAAAGACCCATTCCCTAAGGACAAGGGAAAACTCAGAACCCCAACACTGCAAAGGCCAGCCCAAAGGCTAGTCACAGAGGTAGCTGTGGGATGCTGGGTGTGTAGACGGGAGGCACTAGGTCAAAACCTGTTCAAACAGCCCAGGACACTTGTGCCACGGCATTTACATTTCTCTAAAAATAGCTACATATACATGTTTTTCACTGGGCCAAATTCAGCATCCCTCACTCCACACGAAGACAACGGAGTAAGAGCTCAGTGGAGAACCCAGGATCTAGTCCTAAGGGAACAAAGCTGGCACAAAAGAGGCCGCTGGGGGGGGAGGGGAGAGAGAGGGACATGTTTTGCCCAATTTTTAAAAATTTATTTTCTTTTTTCTTTAGAAAAAAAGTAAAAATCTGAAATTTGTCCAAAATCTGAAAAAATTCAACCAGATCTATAGCCGTTTGGGGGAGGAGAGCTTTTCACAAAAATTGTCAACATTTTCCCTAGTTTTTTTTTTTTTTTTTAATTTTTAATTCAAAATTGGCCCTATTTTGAAATTCAAGAGCTGCTGAGGAGCTCAATGAAGGATCAGGATGCTGCCGGCTCTGCGTAAATCACCCATTGTTTGCCAAAGTTTTATTGGGGGGAAACAATTTGGCCATAAAAGCCAAAAGATTTTAGGAATCCAAGTAGTTAGCTGTGTTGCCCTTTTCCACGGCTATGCAGTTAGTTATACAGGGTGCATGTTCACACATGTCATTAGGAGGGCCGGGCTGTATCTGTATCCTTCCAACCTCTAAGTCACCAGCTCAAATTAAGACAAGGTTAGTAGCAACCACAAGTAATTACGAGCCACATTGATGTCATCTGTGAGATGAATTGATAGTGCTCAGCTCGTTTCATAGCAAGCCGCTCTTTAAACCCTCTGCTGTCCTGAACTAGCCCCCTTGCTGGAGGTCAAGTGACTAAGGCACTGGTGTGGGACTCAGAACACCTGGGTTCCATGCTTAGCTCTACCACAGTCTTGAACCAATGACTTCATCAATTCAGACACACATACAGGCTAGAAGAGACAACCACTGCGATCATCTAGTCTGACCTCCTGCAGCACCCAGGCCTGAGAATTCCCCCTAGCAGTCACTGTGTCAAGCCCCATCAAGAACATCTCCTCTAGAAAGACAGCCAGTCTGAACTGAAGACTTAAAGTGGTGCAGAATCATGCCCCTAGGTAAGTTGTTGCAATGATTAGGTGTCCTCACTGTAAAAAGCTTGCAACTTACTGCCTGTCAGAATGTGTCTAGCCTCCGCTTCCCACCACTGGATCTCGTTATGCCTTCGTCTGCTAGAATAACAAAGCCTCTGTCACAGCTCACAACTGGGAGTGCCTGCCTCAGGGCAGAGTGCAGAAACCAGGGCAGATACCCCCAGGCTGGTGGCGGGTTCTGTAATTTGATTTCACCAAGCCAGTGACAAAGCCTGGATGACTGCACCAGTCTTGCCATGGAGTCCCAGACAGTCCTCTCAGACTCTCCAGCCTGTCTTGCCCACCCAGACAAACTGGACTTTGGGCTAAAAGGTCACAAACCAAAAATCACACTCCATCAGAGAGACCAGTCACTTACTCCAGATCAATGGGTCCTCTGGCTCTTACACTAAAGACAACGCCTTCAGCAAAGCCAGGACTATTGTAAACTAACTAAAGGTTTATTACCTAAGAAAAGGAAGTGAGGGTTACTGAGAGATTAAAGCAGGTCAAATACATGCACAGGTGAGTCACAGTTTGTAATTCCCAAGGGTGGCAGTAATGTAATCAAAGTCTTTGCATGATACCCAGATTGTCTCTGGGGATCTCTGCTTTGCATCCAGTAACTTCCCTGTAAGAGTCCAGACAGTCCAGAGCGCCAGGATCTCTCCTTGAATCCAGACTTACAGCTTCTTCTGACAGAAAACAAGCTGGCACAGTGTCTCTGTCCAGGTGGGCTTTGCCTTTGATGACAGTGAGTGAGGAATGCACTTTGAATCTCTGACCTCCGGTTCTCATGCGCAATGGCCACTTGCTTTGAAATTAGCATTTTTTTTGTTAACGTCCTTCATTAGCATCCCACAAGGGCTTCTCGGATGGGTTATTTAGTGACAGGGGCATACACAACGTCAATGTTTGCTGCTACATAAGAACAGGATCCAGAGAAGTGAAAACAATGCCAGTAACATGCCCTTCCTTTTACGAAGTCTCAACACCAAATACACTCGTCTACCTTTGACAATCACTTTGATCCTTACTAACACAAGTGTATTGTCCCGAATTCACTCTGGCATGACCTGGTTGGCCAGCATCTCACCCTCTTCTGTGAGAACTATTCCCTACTTGGCGTTATTCCCAGATGGATCATCTCGTTGCTCCTTTGTTCTTCAGTTCCCCATATGCAAATGAAAATGATAGTGCCCGTCTCTGTCTCGTGTGTTTAGATTGCACGCACGCTGGGACAGGGATCATCTCTCCCTGTGCATTTGGACAGCACCAAACACAGTTGGGCCCCGATCTTCCCTGGGTTGACTGGGTCACGAACACCCCCTTGCCCCACAGAGCAGAAACCCTTCAGGTCCTGGGGAATGACACTGGTGGAGCAATACAAAGGGAAACTGGATATAAAAATATAGCTTGGAAACTTCTAGGGCTGGGATGTTTTTTTGTTCTGTCAGGGCCTAGTACAATGCTCCACCATGAGGGCTCCCAGGCACTCTGGTAATAGCCAATGCCAACAAGTAATAAATAAGAAATTCTCTTACAATTAGACATCTACCCAGAGCCCTGTTAGAGAATGGCTTGTTTGAAGACAGCAATTTTACTCCTAAATCCTGGCCATTTGGGTACCAAAGAGACACCCAGATCCAAACACCTTGAACTTGGGAGGGTGTAAAAAAACCTGGATCGGCACAAAAATCTTGCTGCTTGCGGGGGATCCCTCCTAGGTCCGCCTGGGCCCAGAGAACTCGGGCTGTGGCGGTGAACATTCATTAATGCACTCCAGCTGGGACAGGCTGCAAGTGCCGGCGTCTCTCCGACAGGAATGAGAGTCTCAGGTATCCCAGCCCTGCAGAATTCACTCCTCCACACAGAACGGGAGCTCGGCCTAGCAATAAAAGTGTCAGGGATGTCTCCTTGTGCATCACCGGGCTGCGGTATTTCGGGAGCGGGCTGCCCAGAGGTTAATTATTGCTTTCCCCTCCTTCTCTCCCAATTTAAGATGGATCTGACTGTCAGGAGGGGTGACAGATGAAGACAAAGCGCAGGTACAGCTCCCATGAACTCTGGGCCTGACTATATCATTCGAGAGCAGCTGGGAGCGTGGGGAGGGCGGGGGGGGGGGGGGGCTCTGAGCTACAAGAGTCTTAACCCTTGCAGCTCTGCGTGCGTGCTAGTGAATAAACTAGGGAGAGGAGTTAATCTACAGCCTCGTTTTACATTCCTTTATCCGAGGGGTTTCCCCCTCCTTACCCCCAGAGGAATCGCTGATCAGATAAATAATTGATACCGTGGGGGCCGTATACAGACCTTGCTCTGTGCCACGATTAAACGCATTACCCCGCACTGGTGTGGGGAAAGGTTCTGCTTATGCATGAAGGGTTTCTGTTAGCTCAGGGCGGACAGAGACAGGCCATGGGACAGATTTTCAACATGGGATACCTGGCTTGTGGGTTTTGTAAGTTGCTGTTGTGTCCAAAGAAGATCCATCATTCAAACAATGTTTTGACAGCAAACGTTCAGCCAGCACCAGCGGCTAACTGCCTGTGTGGATGGTAGCGGTGGAGCCTGGGAGCGTGCCATTACCATATTTGGGGGCTGAATTATCCTAAGATGCTAACGCCAGTTGGATGAACGGTGGTGCGGCAGCATAGTCACAGGCCCGGGAATCAGCTGACGTGGCTTCTATTCCCAACTCCTCCACAGACTTCCAAAGTCACCTTTGAAAAGTTGCTCAGGCCAACATTTTCCAAAATGGCCACTGGTTTTGGGCAGCTCCATTTTTGGGTGCCCCACCTGAGACACCATGGCCCTGAATCGCAGAGGTACTGAACATCTGCCGCTCCCATTGTTTTCACTTACGTCCACACTAAAAATGCTACAGCGCTGGAGTTAGGGGGACCAGACAGGAAATGTGAAAAATCGGGACGGGGCTGGGGGGTAATAGAAGCCTATATAAGAAAAAGACCCAAAAATCGGGACTGTCCCTATAAAATCGGGACATCTGATCACCCTAGCTGGAGTGCAGAAAGACAGCAGCAGAAGGGGATCACCAACATGCAGTAAATATACCTCTCTGACTGGTGGTAGCTCGGTAAGCAGCAGAATTCTTCCATCCTCCTAGTATTGTGTACACTGACCATAAAAGCGGCCAGACTGGCTCAGACCAAAGGTCCATCTAGCCCAGTATCCTGTCCTCTGACAGTGGACAGTGCCAGGTGCCCCAGAGGGAATGAACAGAGCAGGGAATCATCAAGTGATCCATCCCCTATCGCCCATTCCCAGCTTCTGGCAAACAGAGGCTAAGGGCACCATCCCTGCCCATCCTGGCTAATAGCCATTGCTGGACCTATCCTCCATGAACTGATCTAGGGGGATAGATCGGCTTAACTACAGCTCTCAGGGGGAATTTTTCACACCCTTGAGCAATGTAACTGGGTTGAGCTAACTTTCTAGTGTCTAGCCCTTGGTTGCAAAACTCACACGTTCCCAAGTGACCACTGGAGAATATTTGTAGAATCCAAATTTCAGACTCATAATGGTGAGTGCCTCTGCCAGAAACCTCATTCTAAGAGTTCCAATTGGGAAACAGAAAAGTACCACGTGACTTATATGTCCAATCAAAACACATCAGGGGTTGATTTGTGACTATCTGGTCCTTAAAAGCAACATTTGTGGCAAAGAGCTCACGAGCGACTGACTCACAGGTCAAATATAAACAGTTGAGAAGCAGTTTCACACCGTGATCCGTTCACAGACAATTTCCAAACAGAACCATAGGGCTAATGGCTAACTAATAAACTGCTGGCTAAGAATACATTGCAGAGCTCGAACTAAGAGATTGGTTCATTGATGCCTGTAGAATGTGCAGAAAGGAAAAGAGTGATTTGCAAAAATTACACTCTGAAAATGTGGCCCTGACCAGCTCCTGTAGGGTGAAGTTAGGGCAGGCTGGGAAATGATTTATTCTACCACTCAAATTTTTGATGAAATAAAAATATTTTCATGTCCATCCAATTTTGCTTCCACTTGTGGGAGGAGTTTCCCTGAAAACCCCCCAAACAATTTTTTTTTAATGTTTGTCAAAACCCACCCTGAAATTTTGCATTTTCCCACCAACCACGGAATTTCTTTCATGAGCGTTTGGTCCAAAAAGCCGTTTTCCAATATTTAAAAAAAAAAAAGTTTTGCTCAAACCCATTCGCACTGCTCTAGCCCGGATTGTTTTCCCTTCCTCCCTCGGCTTTCCCCCTCCCCACTCTGGAATTCCCAGTGACGTCGGCAGCGGGGGCCCGTGTTTTCCGCTCCAGGACGGTTCAGAACTGTTCATCATCCCAAGGGCGACGCTCAGGGAGATGGATTCTTTCCTCTCCCCTTGGCGTTTTCAGAGGAGACCGGCTGGGATCTGGTTTAGCTCTTGCATGTGCGGAGGGGCTGATGTCAAGGACGCCTGCCAAAGCACAGTGCAGTGTCTGTCTTCATTATGGCTTCAGAACAGGAGGGGCAGCCAGGGCCTTTTGGTGACGGGCTTTAATTTTAACCCCTCTTTTGGCCATTTCTATGGTCCGTTACTGCAGAGTCTGAGCACCTCACAATCTTCCAGGTATTTACTCCCACAGCACCCCAGGACTGCAAGGCAGGGCTCTTGCCACCACTGCAGAGGAAGCACCGAGCTACAGCAAGACTAAGTGACTGGCCCAAGGACACAAAGGGAACTGTGCCAGAGCAGAACTCCCAAGTCCTAAGCTAGTGCGGGAACCACTGTCTGGGGTTACCCCCTGAGATGCGCTACCTCTATTTAAAGGGGTTCCCCCCACACACGCCCCTTCACCTGTGATGGCCCCAGGGGTGCAGGGGCTGTGGGGGTCTGACTGAGGAATCTATTCCTTTGCTTGTCCGTTGAAATAAACAGACTTTTGCCTGAGCAAAAGCCAGGAGGGAGGCCGCCCCATGTGGCAGAGATCTAGGAAGCGCAATTGGATGCGAAGGCTCAGATCCTGGAAATGAGCAAGGTAGCCTTGCCGGGGAAGAGCTAGGGAGGTGACCGGAGACACCTTCCCCCAGGGGAGTTATTTGGAAATACTTGGCCTTGGCAGAACGGATGGATCTCCGTGAGCACCAGGAAGAAGCCATCTCCAAGTAGGCTGATGGCGGGAGGCCGTGAGATCCCAACCCTCCTTTCCGCTGAATAGCACAATATGAGCGGGAGGGGGGGCTGTGAGCTGGAGCCTAGCCCAAGCTCCTTGCCTCTTCCACATTCTTAAATCCTGGTTGTAAAGCAGTTTTAATGCCCCCGTGCCGGGTTACCCGGCAAGAGCGTGTCAGCGAAACCAGCGGGACACAAGCAGCCCTGGAGGAGCAGAAGGCGGACGACCTGCATTGACCGTTTACTCTCCTGCTAATGAGGGACTTGAGCGTTTCCAGGTGCCTTCCTCTTATTGTCAATGATTCTTTCCTCTCATTTCAGTGGATACTACGGGCCCAGCTCGGCTCCGACTTGCACATCCCCCCATGCGACCCCAGAGCCCGGAGGCTGCTTGGAGCCAAAAATCACAGCAAACTGCAGCCCTGTGAGTCCAAGGCTAGTCATCGCCTAAGTCAATATCCAGGGTCTTTCATCCCCTCTGCAGGGCCAATGGCTCTCACAGTTTGCTATTGGCAGACGAGCCCCCAAGGGGGCATCGCTCGCCCAATCAGTGCACCAACACCTCTGCCTGAAATGCCCTGGCAATGGCATGCTCTGGAGGTCTCCCCTGCAAGTGCTGACCAAGCCCAACCTTGCTTAGCCCATGGGCGGCTGAAGTGGCGTGGAAGCAGGAACCAAGTTTCCCAGTGCCGCCCCATCCACACCCTGCAATGGCTTGAAGCCATGGGCTGGATGCCACAGTTCTCCCACCCAGACCGAGCCCTAGGCTACCATCCCCTGTGTATCTACAGGGCTTCGGCACCTGTCGTTCTCCCCGTTGGGAGCCAGTGACCAGCCGTGGCTAGAAACACCCGCCAGCCACCCTAAACCAAAGCCTTGTTTATTCGCACGTAGGAACCAAGCATCAGAGAGAACAAAGGATTTGCAATCCGCCTGCGCACCCGCGTCTCTTACCTACCCCTGATGCTAACCTGGGTGCCTGCCTCAGTCTGGTTTCCTGGAACAGTTCCCCAGCAACAAATTACCTCCTCCCTAGAGACAGCCCATTGAAGCCAGCTGTCCCTTTGTTCTTGTCCATTCCTGGGCCTGCTCGTCCAAACTAGTCTGGTAGGTTCTGGAGAAGGTCGAGCCAGACTCCTGAGAGCTGTTGTCGCATAACGGCCCTCAAGTGTTTAGCATGGGGTGACTTATCTTGAGCTGTTTTTTCCTTCCTGCTTGTTTCATGACAGCTCCTATTAAACAAAAGCAATATAGCCACAGAGTGACCATTCCAAGGACCAGGTCAGTATACAACATTCATAAATTATTCCACAGCAGCTCCAGATTCATCACAGGGCTTATGTATCTGATCACAGATCAGCACACACACACACTCCCCGTATGCAGACGACTCATTTAAGACCTCCACGAGCTCGCCTCCCTCTCCGCACACAAACGAGCTGAAATAATGACTTTCCCATTTGAAATGCGGCTTGTCAGAGCCAAGATTCTCCTTTTTTTAATAAAGCTCTTTTTCAGAAAGTCACTCAAGGCTGCAGAGCCCGAGATCAGCGGGAGCCCTTCAAAGTTAATTAAACACGGAGCCAAAACCCACGGCACGTTTGCAAGCCTTTATCCCTCAAACGAACGCAGCGCCAGATTGACAACCTGAAAGGGCGGCTGTCTTTCGTGGAGAGGTGCCCTCGTGTTACAAGTGATGGGGCTCAGGGCAGGAATCGCTGAGTGAGGTTCTTAGGTCTGCGTTTTGCAGGTCAGACTAGATCTTCGTAATGCTCCCCTTGGGCTTTAACAACCGCAAACTCTCTAGCCACAGAGCCAGTCCAAGCGCAGGCAGAGGGATTGGCAACACTGCCCCGGCAGGACTGGTTCTAGGGCCACAGGGCAGTTGAAACTCCAAGGCCTGTTCCACCCTTAGCGTCTGTGCTGAGACTCCCAACTTTTAGCAATTGGACACCAGCCCACTTGAGAAGGGGTTGAGACAAGCAGGCTACCAAACACCTGGGAGTGGCTGCTGGTGTGAGGGCCAGCTCTAAGAGGAAGGCTCCAGTTCCCTGTAACCCAAGACACGCAGCCCCTGGATACACAGTAAATTGTATTTCCAGTGAAATCAACCATTTCTTGCCAGATGTCTTTTTCCGTGTCCTGTTTCCTCCAATCCAGGGTCCCTTCCCAAACAGCTCACTGGACTTCCACGGGGAGTCAGTGGGATCGCCCGGGTCTGGCTGAGAGCAGAATTTGGGTCAAAGTCACCTTGGGAGGAAAAACGGTTTTTAAGCTTTTTCCCACCTGCTCCTCTGGGTTCCCAAGTCTCTGTGACACGACCACTGTGCATTTAAAGAGCCTAGATGCTCAACCTGCAGCATTCACCAGGAAAACCACCTCCCCAAGGGTGCTCATTACTCTTCAGCCTTATCTGTCCGCGCTGACCAGCCCAATTCCCCGTCCCTGCACATGGTCATGACCAATTTCCGCCTGGCGCGAGCTCTGTTCCCCATCAGATGCTAACAGGGGAAGTGCCCTGACTTCCCTCCTCTTCATGGCTGCAGATAAAAGAGGTGGATAAGGGTGGGGGTGGGGGGGCGGTGTTTGGGTTCTGTTTAGTGCCCTTGGTTTAATCTGATCTTCTGAGATCCTGCAAAGCTTAACCCTTCATTCCCCAAGTCCAGCTGTTTGAAACCTTGGCGTAGCTATGCAATATCTGGCTACGGGAGAGGATGGGCTCCAGGGGGCCTTTCTTCCTAGGCGGGAAGGAGCTAAGCGCACTGTGGAGGCAACACACTCAACTCTTAGAGAGGCTTTTTACATTTCTCTTGAGCGACTCTTTCTGGCCCATGCATGAAGCAGCACTGCTAGGCTCCGAGGGGAGCCCATTTCTACACAGCTGTGGCCCAAGACAAACTGGGAAATCTACTGCTCTGATCAAGGGCCTTACCAGCCCAGGCAGATCAAACAGTGATTTGATCATGGGGTAGAAGTACCCTCATGGGGAGAAAATACCCAGTTCTTTAATCTAGCACGAAAAGAACAAGCGCCAACAGCTGGAAGCTGACACCAGACACATTCAGACTAGAAATAAGGTTCAGACTTTGAACAGAGCGGTCGATCAACCCCCATGGCGGTGGGTTCTCTTGATGGCTTCAGATCCAGACTGTACAATGTGCTTTCATCGGACACCAGTTGTTGAGTTTAACAGTGGGGTAACCGGGCGAAATCCTCTGGCCTGAGATATACAGGAGGTCAGACTAGATGATCTTTAAGGTGCCTTCTGGCCTTAAACTCTCTGACTCTCGGAATAATCTCTGAATCAGATCTCCCGACCCCCTCCCCATCCTATTGATCTCGGTGTAGAAAGACAACTAGGGCAGCTTTCTGCCTATTGTTCTGCCTCTCGGTTGCTGTAAGAAAGGAGGAAGGGAAGTGATTTGACACATCGAATTCCACTAGGGCCCTTTAAACATAAGGACGAATGTTTGGCTAATATAAGAACTTTTGCCCAACCCTCCATTCCCAGTAGTCACCATTGGAACAATTCCTGGATGTTACCATCCTTTGTGAATGGCTTCGGTGCTATAGAAATGTAAGAGGTTACGGGACCGCCCTTCCCAGTTGTCAAAATGTTGCACACCGTGTGTAACACGCTGGCAGTGTGTTTGCCGGATTCCTCACTAGTGGCTGCTCTGCTATAGGATAACAGCCTTCTACTGCTAACTGTTAAGGGAGTTTACTCCTTTAGCTCAAGTGATAGAGGGAGATGCTTTGGTGCTGAAGGTCCAGGTTCATTCCCTGCTGATGACCGACCCATGCTGGGGCTCATCACACATGATTACTCAGCATGATTGTGGGTGGGACTCTTCCCGCCTTGCCTTATGCAGTTGGTAGATATGGTTACCACATAAGAACATAACATAAGAACACTCAAATACCCTGAGACAATCTGCTTCAGTACAGAAATAAAAACCCCACCAGCTTCACACCCCTAGTTAATTCACCCCTTAGTTAAGAACATAAGAACGGCCAGACTGGGTCAGACCAAAGGTCCATCTAGCCCAGTATCCTGTCTTCTGAGAGTGGCCAATGCCAGGTGCCCCAGAGGGAATGAACAGAACAGGGAATCATCAAGTGATCCATCCCCTGTCGCCCATTCCCAGCTTCTGGCAAACAGAGGCTAGGGACACCATCCCTGCCCATCCTGGCTAATAGCTATTGATGGACCTATTCTCCATGAATTTATCTAGTTCCTTTTTTAAACTCTTTTATAGTCTTGGCCTTCACAATATCCTCTGTCAAGGAGTTCCACAGGTTGACAGTGCATTGTGTGAAGAAATACTTCCTTTTGTTTGTTTTAAACCTGCTGCCTATTAATTTAATTGGGTGACCCCTGGTTCTTGTGTTATGAGAAGGAGTAAATAACACTTCCTAATTTACTTTCTCCACACCAGTCATGATTTTATAGACCTCAATCATCTCTCCCCTTAGTTGTCTCTTTTCCAAGCTGAAAAATCCCAGTTTTACTGATCTTCCTTATATGGAAGCTGGTCCATCCCCCTAATCATTTTCGTTCCCCACATCACCTTCTCACAGCCCATGTGATTCCCATGGTGAAATATCATCATCAAATCTGTGACAGCAAAATCACTTCAACTGTGACTCCAAACCGTGTACATTGAACTCCCAAAAGATCACCAGGTGAACTATAAGCCACATACAGGACTCACTTCACCCGTTACATGGCAATGTAGCCACCTCTGGGGTGGAGCGGAGCAGCTGTTTTACCAATACACAGTGATGCGGCACCAAGTGGTAAGGACTGGACGTGAAGAATTATTCTTCCAGTTGAAGCTGCAGGGGGAATTTAGGCAGCCACAAGGTAACTGCCCAAACTGGGAAATGGGAACCAGCATCCCATCCCTTTGACCCTTTGGGGAAATTGGTTTTATGTCAATCAAATCAAGCAGCACAGAACTCCCAAGTACTGAGGCATAAGGAGCCGGGCGTTCCAGTGGATCATAAATTGAATGTGACACCGCTGAGAACAAGGCTCATATTCTGGGGCATACTAACAAGAGCGTTGTTCGGAAGCAACGGCCCTGCCCTGCTCTGCACTGGTGAGGCCTCAGCTGGAGTCCCGTGTCCAATTCTGGGCGCCGCACTTACAGAAAGACGAGGACAACCAGAGAGAGTCCAGAGGAGAGCAACGAAAATGATAGACGGTTGAGAACACCTGAGCTGTGAGGAAAGGTTAAAAAAACTGGGCCTGTTTAGTCTTGCGAAAAGAAGACTGAGGAGAGGGGACCTGGTAACGGTCTGCAAATATCTTAAGGGACAGTGATCAATTGTTCTCCAAGTCCACTGAAGGTAGGACAAGAAGGGATGGTTTAATCTGCAGCCAGGGAGATGGAGGGTGGATATTCAGAATAACTTTCTAAGTCCAAGGCTAGTTAAGCTCTGAAACAGGCTTCCTAGGGAGGTGGTGGAATCTGTCATCAGAGGTTTTTAAGGACAGGTTGGACAAACCCATCAGGGATGATCTAGGTTGACTTGGCCTGCCTCAGTACAGAGGGCTGGAATAGGTGACCTCTTGAGGTCCCTTCGAGCCCTACATTTCTAGGATTGTTCAGGTTCCTTGGGATTTTGGTTCTACTTTTATAAAGCTGCAGCGATCCCTGTCCGGGGCTAGCTGGGATCCGGATCCATTGCACCAAAATCACCTCTGGTTTGTGAGAGAGCAGCTGCAAGGCTCTGATTTCCGCCTGCCTCTGGCTGTCACAAAGGAGGAAGGTGACAGAGAGCAGCTCCGGGCTGGGAATCGCTGCGAGGAGAGACAGCAGCCAGCCAAGCCGCTGTTTGATAAGCCGTTTCACCGCGCAGAGCTCCGGGAGATAACCCAAAGCCGGGTGTCAGAAATGACTGAAGCCAGCACTCTTGGGGGCTTTACCTAGGCTCTTTGCCAGCTCACACACAAACGTGGACTACTTCTCTGGTCCCGTCCCCGGAAGAACAGACACCAGCTCCATATCTTATCTCCGGCCTCCCCACTAACGTGAAGTGGACGAGCCAAGAGGCAGTGGCAGGTCCTTGCGGAAATCTTTGCCATGCAATGGAATTTCATTTGCTAACTGTATTCTCAGCGCTCACTGACTGTTCATTCATTGAGAGCATCTCCTTTCTAGGGCAAGTGCCTCCAGCCAAGAAGGACCTGGCCCACAACCCGTGTCCTACCATCTTATTACCTCACCAATATTAATGTCAATCCCTTAATTGTTTAGAAACAGAGCATATAGAGTTAAAAAGCTGTCCCCGTGATCCTGGACATCTTCCTTCTAACCGTCTTCATGAGCTGGCTCAGGTCGCAATCCAGAAAGCACGTAAGCATGTGTTTAACTTGAAGCACATGCTTAAATGCTTTGTTGGCTAGGAACTAAGAGCACACCGGTTTGCTATTGTAGGGGTGTTTCTGAATGCCGGATTGGCATGCAATACTTGCTTGTTTACTTTCTGCTTCATTGGATTTTTTGTGAGAGTACAGTGGGCAGGATGTACCAACCTGCCTGGAACTTGGAGGGAGGAGTACGGTTTGCAGCAGGGAAGACTTTGGAGGAGGTACCAGGAAGTCAGTCTGTGTGCACATGGCTGGAATGCTAGCTGCAGTTGCAGCATCTCTGTACATTGTTCTCTGAATAAAGAGCCAGTTTAACTTTACCAACATGGCGTCCTCTCACATTACTGGCCAGCAGGTGGTTCAGAAAACACACCCTAGATTATTCAAACTCATCATTTTTGTAGGGTTGTTTCAGGGCTGGGCTGGGTTTTTGCGGTTATTCCTGAATTCTGGGGTACCCCTACGCCCAGGTGTGTTACCCTGTGGTTGTCTGTGAGTGACAGATCGGATAGGCTGGTTTGTACTTGTTTTTGTTTCATGAATAAACAAACCGGCCCATAAACCCAGACTGCCGTCATCTGTTCTCAGACCCACATCCTGCCCCTTCAAACAGTTCTCTGCTTACTTCATTGAATGAGTTCCCATGTACAAGTGAGAGTCAAAGCCCTGCAGAATTGTGGCCAGTGGAAAGTAATAACAGGTCTGTTACTAACGGCTGCCATTAGCAAGCCCTACAGACAAGGCTATCTACACACACCATGGGGAAGCAACTGTCTTGCAAATCAGTGTGCCTTCTCTGGCCATAGACAGAGCGGCAGGAACTTCACACCGACAGCCCCCATCCATGGCTCACAATCAGGCTGAACTTCTCTGCAGACCACCAGGGGGCACTAACCCAGCCTACGTGACCAGGCTGGGCTTGTGGGTACCGCTTAGTCCTGGAACCAGTCATTTCTCACCAACAGATCCCAAATGCTCCTCATCTCCAAGAGCCCTCACATGTGGTGTCCTCCAGGGCTCTGTCATGTCCCTTCCTGTTCAAGACATGCAGGAGACCCTTAGGAGAAGGTGTTCGTGCCCCATCCCCCCCGCAGTGTGTTCCATTGCCACCAATTTGCTGAGATCTCCAAGCTGTACCACTTATCCTCAAGCAGATTCGACCTCTCACGGGTGTCATCATGCCTGCGAGGGATGATAAGCAGCTGGCAAGAAAGGAGCAACGCTTGTAGGAAGATGGAAGTGGCTTGATCTGCTTCCAAAGACCAGGACACAGTTCCTGTCCCGGAGGCACCTGGCATTCTATTAGACATGTCCCCGATTCTTGAGACGCAAGCAACAACTGACCAGGAACTGCTTCTACCACCCAATTTCCAGGAGACTTCCCCATCCTCTGAGATGAGGCTCCTAAGCCACCATGAACCAGGAATTTGTCCCTTCAAGCCCCTACTTTGGATTATCACTCACAGCCAGCCGGAAACGCCAACACACAGCTGGCCACTTCCTGAGCAGGCGTAGTGGCAGGGAACACATCCCAGCTGTGCTTTGATTCCTCCACTGTTTCATGGGGTCCAACTGCATAATTAAGCACTGGAACAATTTACCAGGGATCGTGGTGGATTCTCCATCACTGGCCATGTTTAAATCAAGTTGGGCTGTTTTCTCTAAAATATCCGCTCTAGTTCAAATGGGAATTTGGGGGAAGTTCTCTGGTCCCTTTTGGCCCTAGAATCTATGAATCAAGGTCCTGCTCCTAGTCTTAAAATCCCTTAATGGACCCATACCAGACTCTCTCAAGGACCATCACCCCATCACACCTAGAGTGGATGTGGCTGTAGATAATGGGGGAGGGGGAGAGGAGGGGGAATCTGCCAAAAAAACGATATTAAAATAGGTTTCAGGGTAGCAGCCGTGTTAGTCTGTATCCTCAAAAAGAACAGGAGTACTTGTGGCACCTTAGAGACTAACAAATTTATTAGAGCATAAGCTTTCGTGGGTTATATTAAATTAAGTCCCTTCATAACAAACTCACAAGTAAACCTCATGGGGCATTTGTGCACTGATTCAGGCTGGTCATTACATCGATACGTACAGAGACTGGGCTATATAGGTAACACACAACGTGTGCAAAGCAAACTCCAGTCTTGACACATCGGCTATCAGCCCACTTGAGAAAATATTGAAAAGCCACTTCACGGGCGACACCGCCAGCCCTTCAGATAAGAGGGGAGGAAAAGGCCGTTTACACAGCTTTATCTAGCTCGAGAGCCCTGGTTAAGCTATGGGATGAGGCCTGCTTAGTAGAATTACTTCCACTGTCTGAGTCCTCGCTGGAAGGACGCTAGATGGCGCAAGACACTAATGCTCCATCAGCAGGGAGGTGGCCAGCCCAGCCTTTGCCTAAGACGATCACTTTAATTCTCCGGGGTTTTCTGTTCACGGCCGAGGAGGCTTTCTAGGGAAGCATGAGATCTGGGGCTTCAGCAAGCAGTCTGCAAAAGCCAGCCTAGCGCCTGGTGGGCAAGTTTTGCCTCTGCTTTAGGGAGCAGCCTGCTTTGTCGCGCTCCTCTTTTGGGTTCATATGTTAGGAGCTTTAGATTCTAAGAAATAAAAGTTCTGGGATGTTGCAAACTGCCAGGAAGGGTGGGTGTTAAAATCTAATTTCTCTGTATGCCATGAATGCAACATAATCCCAGCAAGATGGACTGGATGGGAGGGACCCTGAGAGTTCTTTGTATCTCCAGAACCCATCCACCCAGCAAGCTTGGAATCCCCCTTCCCCCACTGGCCAATGGGTGGGGTTTGGGCTGGGAGGAGCGGTCAGATTGAGGGTTCATATTTCAGGATCAATGACACCAAAGCCTCAAATTAGTCACCTGAAATGTTAGCAACGAAGGATTTTTTAAAATGATGGAAACTCTCCTGTCTCAACTGTTCATGTGGAGATTGCAGCCCCATGTGAACCAGAACTGGCACCACCGGGGGGGACGACTGGCCGTGGAGATTCAAATCCAACCCTGCCTCCTGCTCCCAAATGAATTTTGATTTGGGCGGGCCCAGTTCTGGAAATAACCCACACCACACCTGGCCAACTGTGCAAAGCTACAACAGGCTTATGCGGGGGTGGTTTCCTCCTGTCTGCAGCTGAATGGGAGAGGCGAGGGGTAAGCCAGGGGTTTGCATGGGGGAGGCTCCTTAACAATCCCTGCCCCCTCCAAAAAAACTGTTCTCTATTTCTCCCACCCACACCCAACAACTATCCAAGTTCACCCCCAGGCTCCTTCCCAGCAATTACTCCCCCCTCCCTCAGCTCCTCCATTGCTCCCGACTCCCTCAAGCCTTTGCACTACTGAGGGGTACAAGAAATACAGTTCTGTATTCTAGTTTAAATGAATTATTACTCAAAGTTCTCTATTAATATACCTACTAAGGAATCTATTTGTCAAAACACATTTCCTGAATCTTTGTGTCCATATTGTTACAGACAGACTGGCTGATGGGTATTTTCAAATAAACTACCAAAATAATTGAAACTAGTGTGAGTATATTGTGTTATTTTGACAAATAAAATAGGAGGAATTTTAAAATACAGTGCGTAGAATTTTTAATCTTTTGGCGCAGAATTCCCCCGGGAGTAGAGATTGTAAAAAACATAAGCTGATCACAAGGGGAGGCAGCATTATCCCCATTTATAATGATGGGGAAACTGAGGCAGGGAGCAATTGATAGACGTTAATGTGACATACCCAGGAACACAAATGTGCCTATAGCAGAGTCGGGATTAGAACCCACCTTTCCTCCTGATCCCCAGTTCCATAGCCTGTCCACTGGATGGCGCTACTTTCCTGTACTATCCACCGACCATAGATTGGCCCCGTCTATGTCTTCATACAGCACCGTGCACGCTATCAGTTCTTACTAAGTGAAACCCTCCTGAGGCCTGGGGCACGATTTGGAATCACACTGGGCTCCCACAGGGGGGAACCTGGACTCTTCTTACCCCCATGTTGTAACTGTGGTCACCCTACTAGCGTCCCGAGAACCAGCCAATGTCACGTTTCGGTGTTACACGTAATGGAAGCAGCTATGGTCCCGCCAGACACCGGCGCGCCCCACTGTCCATTTAACTAAAGAGCGCCTGGCAGCTGATCCCCAGCCTAAATCCATTTGAGAGCGTGTGTGATGGGCTGGGATGGCGCTGAGGAGAGGAAGTGAGCAATACTATTTCCTTGCCTGTGTGGATGGATTAGGACTCAGCAGAAGGGCCGTGCACGGCTGGGTAGATACTGTGTTACTTTCCCCTGGGTCTCAAGCCCGTCCTACATCACACTGGCTACTCCTGCTCTGAAGCCTACAGGATCTGCCAAGGCCCCTTAGTCAGAGCCTGACGCAGCCCCTATATGCTAGCCCTTGCCCCATGGCGCGTTTTGCCATTAGCTCAATTCTAGTTTGCAGCGCCTTCTGGGCCCCCGCAGCTCGGCCAACACCCCCTAAGAGCAGGTCTTTCAGTCCTGGGCTCTCCACACACACTGCTGTACAGCTGCCCCCCCATCCCAGCCCGCAGCCCCCTCTATGCCAGCCTACCACCGTGTCTGCACAGCCAGGAGCCGTCGGGCGGAGCGGAGCACGTGAGGGTTTGCAGGTGAGTTTGTAATGTGCACAGGGAAACAGACTGAGCCACCCCCACTGCTCCAGCTAATTTTATGGAAGGGAGCACTAAATTCAGGATCTCACTAAGGAATATCCTCCCCTTCTAAGAAGCCTGTTCCTCCCCCCTTGCACACCCAGCCCTCTGGATTTTCTTTAAGGGGTTGGGGTGCTCATGCTCCCCCTTTTAAAGCCTTCCTGGAGCATGCTCAGTGGGAATAAGGGTGGGTGGGGCTGGGTTTAGCAGGGGCGGGGCTGGTTCAGCTGAATGAAGGGGGCAGCTTTGAAAGGTGGGGGTTGTTTCCTGTTATTGTCCTGCCTATAAATGCACCGATTTGGGAGGGGACAGGTTAAAGGGGGAGGTTTTTAATAAAGGGGAGGTCAGGTAGGTTAGTTGTATGTGCTGGCCCGAGGCTCAAGGCTTTGTGGGAGCAGAAGGACTATAAAATCTGCTCTCTACCCCCTAGAGAATGGTGTGGGGGGGGGGGGGTGTGGAGGTCATGGGAGCTAAGGTTAGACTGACTGTGGGTGTCCCTGCAATGTTGGAGGAAGCTGCTGCTAATGAGCAGAAGTGCCCCCTCCCCCCCCCCCCCCCCACTCTCTAGATCTGAATTTTGAAAATCACAGTTCGGGGGGGCTTGATCTGGGATTTTAGTCTCTGCTGTTTTGCACTGCAAAGAATATGCCTGTCTCAGCTGTGGTTACTACACAGGGCTGACTTTACTGAAGGGGCTGGAGACAGACAGGCCCTGAGTTTCTCTCTAGCCCTGGATGACCTGCCTGTGCCGCTTAGATCCCCTGGGGGACGCTCCCTCAGGCCCACCCTGGGCGCTGTAGGCCTGGTATAGGCTCATCTCTTTGAGCATGAGGTGAAGGTCTGCTAGGAGCTTAATGGGGGAATTAGCAAAGGGGCTCATTGCAAACAGATGGTCTAGCAAAGAAACCCCCTGCAACCCAGACCCCGCCAGCTCACCCTCCCCAGTGCAGGATCCCGGCCCTCGGCATCTCAGGAGACCAACCTAGCTGTTCTTCATTAAAACAGCCCAGCCAAACCCGAAGACCCTCATCTGTTTGCTGTGACTAATATTGGGAATCCGGCCGGTTTTATTAAACTCCTCTCTTCCCCGCCTCTTTCTGCTTTAAGTTTAATAATAAATTGCATGTCACATTATGGCTGTGTTTATTAAAACCCACCGGAGCGCACGCCTCCATGCTGCTGGGGCAGCACCGTGCCTGAATTATTTAAAGCAGATGCCCCGGCAGGGGCCTGCTTGCTTCAAATACAAGAGGGTCTGGGGGGTTCTCCCCCGCCCCCATGTTATCGATACAATGGAATAAGCGCAGGGAGGAGGCAGAGCTGAAGTGGGTTAGTTTTGAACTACAGGGGTTATGTCAGACCAGTGGAATGATCAGGGGCAGTGACCGTCAGGAAGAATGGTTCAGTGGTTAGAGCACTATTAAGGACTTGGGAGACCTAGGCGCGAGTCCCTACTCCTCCTTAAACTCCTCTCTGCGGCATTTGTCTCCCTGAAAGACTGAGGGGAGGGAGGGAGGGAGGGAAACTTTGGGGGGTTCCCCCCCTTCTTAAAATATAGGCAGCACCTCTTGGGATGTGATCCCTAGCCTGCAAAGGTGGTCTGGGTGTTAGGGCATGAGTGTTCTGCTTGGGAGATCTGGGATTATGTCCCGGTGAGTCTCTGTGCCTCAGTTTCCTCTCTCTAAATCAGAGTTCATAGAACTGCCCTCCCTCACCAGGGTGTGCGAGGATCAATCTATTGGAGATTGTGAGGGGCTCAGACAAGTCCCATAGATCGGGCCATGTCATGTGAGTGCTGTACACATGGAGGATAAGGGTTTGCAGTTCTTGAGGACCTCAAAGTACTTTACACTCATGTGTGAATTTAACCACATACACCCCCCTGCAAAGCAGAGAAGTATTATTAGCCCCACTTTGCAGATGGGTAAATTGAGGCACAAAGACTATCCCCTCAGTCATTCAGCACTTACTCAGGAAAGTAGGCCTATTTAAATCCACGGGGCTACTCACCTAACGGAAGGCTGCAGGGCTGGCCCATCATGTCTTGCCCAAGGTTTCACAAGAAGTGGGGCAGCAGAAGCAGGAATAGAACCTGTGGCATATGCAGCTGTGATGAGTTTGTTTGCTGGGCGCTGCTCCTTTACGTTCCCAGGGGGCCTGATGGGGCAGCTGCCGTGTTGTGAAGCAGAGGCAATGACGTATGCTCCAGAGGAGTTGCACGCACGTGTGTCTGTCTGTCTCTGATTTTTATTTTTGCTCTATTTTGTCTCATGGCCCGTCCCTTGATCTAAAAAGTCGCTCACGCTGAAAGCGCCTGGTTTGCTCTTTGCAGCTCCTGCGTGCGGGGGTGTGGGGAGGGGTCTCTTCAGCCTTAGCCAAGGGCCCATCCCTCCTCTGGTGCCTGAGCAGCTGGTGTGCCCTGGTACATTTCACCCCGTTGCTACTGATGAGCAACTTGCAGAAGGGTCCGAGCTGGCATCAGATCAGCACCGAAAATTTGCTCTGTTCCTCCAAACTCTCTGGGAACCGGAGAGCCCGGGAGAGCCCCAGGGTTTGTGTTTCAGGGCTGGAGAGCTCAGGAACCTTCCTCGGGAGATTTCTTTTTCTTTCTGTTTCCGCTCTGGCTTGGAATAACATGTGCAGGGCCTTTCTCGTGACGTCTGGGGGCTACTGGCTGGGAACAGGGGGTGTGGAGCTAGCCAAGGGGCCTATCCGCCCCGCACAGGTTATCCCCTATGGGGTAGGGTGCTCCGTCACTCTCCATCTGTGGGGTTTCTTCCTCAGCCTTCGGTACTATAGAAACCTTCAGCCAGACTGCCCCTGTGCGGCCAAGCATGGCAGGGGCACACGCCACGTGGGGGAACGTTCCAGGAATGCATCCAGGTGCCTCTCCCCTGCCACGCCGCGCAGGGGCGCATCTGGGTGGAGTGCACCTGCTGTGCTGCTAAACCGAAGTCCCCCCGCCCGTGGCCAGGCGCAGCACACCCGCCCTGGCGCTGATTGTCTCTGGGACGTACCCGGGGGAGGCACTAGAGAGACGCTGCGGGGTTAAAGGCGCCATGTTCCACAGGAGCCAGTGGAAGTTAAGGGTCCCGTAGCACGTCGAGGATAATCCTGGGTCGCAATGTGAGAGCTCCTCAGGAGAACGCAAACGCTGCTGCAGCTGCCCGGACAGTCCCGGCCCTGTCCGTGTCCCATGCATTGCCTTGTAAAGAGCTGGGAGAGACCCGGAGAGCAAGGGTGCTCTCTAGACACCCCCTTGCTATGAAGTTGCAGTGTGCTGTGGGGACTTGGCCAGTAGGTGGTGCTATTTAACGGCCAATCGTTTACATCCCAGCAGCAGGCAATAACTGAAGGGCAGTTTTAGGCATGTTGTAATGGCTGCAATAGAAATTCGCCTCCCCACCCTGACTCCTAATGCAAATCCCCTGGGTGGGAGAACACATGGGGGGCAGGGATAGCTCAGTGCTTCGCGCATTGGCCTGCTAAACCCAGGGTTGTGAGTTCAATCCTTGAGGGGGCCACTTAGGGATCTGGGGCAAAAATCAGTACTTGGTCCTGCTAGTGAAGGCAGGGGGCTGGACTCGATGACCTTTCAGGGTCCCTTCCAGCAGAGTCATTCCTGATGGACACCAATGTGTGAGAGAGGAAAACTAGGTCCATGGGCTATAAAGTGCTTTGGGATCCTTCAGGTTGGAACATCTGATGTAAATTAGAAGGCATGGATTTCCTTGGTGTGTTCAACCAGGGGGAGTAAATCCTCTCTCTCCCCTTCCCTGGGGCACTCATACAGGACCAAGGTAACATAAAGAAAGAGGCTAACTTTCATGCTTCAGGGCATAAACCAATCTCTCATCATGGGGTCAGGAAGGAATTATCCAGGAGGGTAGATTATCCCCCGTCTGCCTGTTGCAAGGTTTTTGGCACCTTCCTCTGAATCCAGTCAGGCAATGCCTACGTTCCTCAGCAGCCCAGGTGGACCCAAGCCCGACAATCCCTCCTAGCTGTTGAGGTTGTAGCCTGAAGGAAACCAGAAACAGCTCTTGGGTTGCTGGGCTGGAGCGTTCTCTGCAACTCTCTCAGTGCCCTTTGGTTAGGGGTGTCATTTGGCAGGTGCTGGCATTTCAATCACAGCAGCATCCCCCACACAGCAATGACCCCCGCCCCAATCGATAGCCTTTCCATCCGCAGGAGGAGACAGGCAGCAGCAGCCGGAAAGGCGGCTCTTGACTCCCAGCCCCAGAGCCCATCCGTATGTCTGGCCAGCGACTTGCCCGTCGGTGACGCTGTCCTGTTGGAGCGAGTGGCTGACGAAGCCCAGATCAGGCACAGCCGCTCTGCAGTGCACTCCCCTTCCCGCTGAGGCTGCAAGGTCAGGTTCTAACCCCTGGTGGGTTTGCAGCCCCTGCTGATCACAGACTAAGTGATGCCTCGGAAGTGGTGCTCCCTCTCTGCCTCTCATCAGATGCTTCTTGACTAGGATTGTTCATCTGTCTTTCCTGCTGTTGCTCGCCTCCCGGTTAATTATGAGAGGTCTGCAAATATGGGATGCCTTGGATCCGAGCCCCAATTTATTTGAGGATGGGTGAGAAGGGGTCACTTGAGTTTCTGGATTTGGCTCACTGCTACGTGTTTATTCAGCATTCGACTTTCCCCTCCTGCTGTCTCCGTTACACTCTGAGGGTTGGTTCCCCGCATGCTTCTGTTGAAGTCAAACCTTGGGTGGCTTGTTAGTGGCTTAACCTCCTCCCTTCCCCCCATTTTCCTGTCTCCTGGGTGAATTCTCCAGCACCATGAGGTTCAGTTGGCCACAGACCCACTCGGGAAGTTACTTTTGTTCCTGTGAACATTTTTGATGGAAGTGACAATGTTTTTCTTTTGCTTTTTATCAAAAATTGTCTTCCAAAGCTTTTGGGTTTCCTTTGAAAATCCCCAAACCAAAAAACCTTTGGGGGGTTGGCCCTAAAAGTTGGGATATTTGGTCACTTCGGGGTTTTCAGTGAAAGCCCCCGAAATTTCAGAGAGAGCCAACATTTCCAGTGGAAATGTTCATTGTGACCAAAAAGCCACTTTTCGGGGCGAAAACGTTTTGAATGCAAAACTTGGGCCAGTTCTAACAGCTTTGGTTCCCTCTCACCCCCCGAGGCTCAAACCCATGTCTTGCGGGAACCTTGTCACTGGGGGTAGTCCCGCTCTTCGGGCAAAGAGAGATGCAACCTAGAAATGGGTCAGCCCCAAACCCTGGCATGATCTAGATCCACACGGGCCTATCTCCGACCCCGTTAAGCAACCCCGGGGAGACAGAGGACTTCGCTCTCTGCCATCTGTCCATGATCAAGGCAAATATGATTGAATCCGACTAGGGAGATTTTCCTGTTCTGAAGAACTGGCTGGCAGAGTGCTAACGGGGAGTTAGATTGATTTTCCCCCCCCCCCCCCCCCCCCCCCCGGCTGCTCCCAGCCTGACCCCTGTCCATTACGTCATCACAACATCTGGGCACAGCTGTTGCATTGGCTCCAGGCTGCTGGGCTGGCAAGCTGGGTGCTTGGCTTTCACTTGCCACCACGGATGACCCCACAGCTAGCCTGGGACTATCTGTCCAGGGAAGGAAGTTTTGAATAGGTGACGGCTCTACCCAGAGAGCTGCTGCGCCAGGGCCAGACGCATCCGGGCACCTTTGGAAATTGTCACCCAGCTGAGACGTGACGGGAAGGTCCAGCGTCAAGAAACACATCGAGGTCTCCCAGAGGTGCAGAATGAGAAATGTCCACCCACGGCGCCCTGTGTAACTTACATTGCCCACTAGATGGCTGCTGAGTATTCTAGATACGCCCAGGGGGCGTGCCCCTGCTGTGCTGAGAAAGATGCCAGGCACGCCCAGGTGGNGCACGCCACCTGGGCGTGCCCCTGCTGTGCTGAGAAAGATGCCAGGCACGCCCAGGTGGCGTGCCCCTGCTGCACTGGCCTGGGCCCCAGGTGTGCAACGGCATGTCAGTGGGCAGTAGTAGTACTGCAGGCCTGGGGAGAACCAGCAGCAGAAGGGTTAACAGGAACATCTGGGCAGGATCCCAGGCGAGTGCTGAACAACCATTTTTGAAAGTTACAACAAATAACTTTAATTAAGTCCCGTGGCAGTGACTGATTCTGGGCACCGGCCCCGGGATCTGGGGCACGTTGTTGGCTCGTTTAATGTTGAAGTGAATTTCGTGCTGGTGAAAGGGGCTGGCGTTGGCGCCTGGGGACTGCGACCTGCTCTGTGCACTGCATGCAACCTTCCCCCTGCACAAATCATGCCCCTGAGTTCTCGTCTCACCAGGGGTCGCTTCTGGGCATGACGGAGGAATTCACCTCGCCTCACCCACTCAGCCTCCAGCTCCTGGCTAACACCGGGCCAGTCCAGCTGTAGTTCCACTGGGACAGGAGCCATCCACTCGCCAGCCTTATCTGAGACCCAGCTCCCCGTCTGTGGTGGCAGGGCCAACTCTTGGTCATTAGCGACCTGAGCTGGATTTGAGTGAAAAATTGTGAGTGGAAAAATTCCACCTCCCCTCCCCTCCCCTGCCCTCTTAATTGCATAGCTGGCCGGCAGCGCCTGTGACTCACAGGGCATGTGTCAGTTGTTTCCTCAGCACCTAACGAGCAATAAATAAATAATCGCGGGAGAAATGTTTATCTCCTAGACTCAGCTGGCGCGTTCCTCCTGCACGTTTCCTCTGCTCGGTACGCTGGGTCTGGTGTCTCAGGCCTGTTTAGAAACTAATCCCTTCCCGAGAACTGGTGACTTGAGAACAATCCTTCCATGAGGATGCAAACCGCCCGGCAGCTCCTTTCAGGAGACAATGAGAATTACCCCTTGTTTGGATTCACCCTCGGTCGGTAACGGATTGTGTTTCTACTGCCTTTGACTCACAACCCCAGTGAGGGACCCACAATTTTTGCCTGACGGTCCTGTCTGCAAAGGATACAAAGTGCTCGGGTTGCTTCGTTGCTTTTTAATGACCTCTGCAAAGGACTTGGACCGGAGAAGGCAATGGAGCAATAAGGAAGATTAAAGAGCCAAGTTGTCTCCACTGGTCTCCAGGAATATCCTGGCTCGGTGAACGTTAACTGCTGCGCACCATGTGTTTGGGGACGGCGGAAGGAGAAGAGCTGGACTGATGGGAAGGGTTGTAATCACAAACCGTTATAACACATGCCTCCCAATGCCTATCCACTTAGCTGCTCTTCCTCTCGGTAGTATCTGAGCCCCACGTGCTCACTAATGGATTTATCCTCACAGCTGGGACGTATCACCACGTTACAGACGGGAAGCTGAGCTACACGGACGACTCAGGGGATGTCGACCCTGCTCCCCAAGCCCACACTCTGACTCAGGTCTGAGCCCGGGCCCCTCTTCCATCCACACACACATCAGTCTGACTCGGGTCACTCAGAGCCTGGGACCTAGGGCCCCTCTAGGGGGAAGAGTCAGAGCCAAGTCCCGCTGTGATGTGGGACCAAGCCCTGTTGGTCTGCAGTGTGGACACAGCTCAGGCCTCAGCCCCAAGGCAGGTCTTTGTAGTGCAGCATGGCCATGTTCGCCCAGGTGTGGGACCCAGGTCCAGCAATTGTAAACCGGGGTTAACAATGCAGTGTGTGCATCCGAAGAAGTGAGGTTTTTACCCACAAAAGCTTATGCCCAAATAAATCTGTTAGTCTTTAAGGTGCCACCAGACTCCTTGTTGTTAATGCAGTGTGGACACTCGAATGCAGGCTTGGAAACACTGAATCCCCTAGACCCAGGTGTCGTGCGCAGTGCAGATCTGGCCTGCGTGACTTGCCCAAGGTCATGCTGGATGTCCACGGCACAGGCAAAAACTGAACCTGCCTCTCTCGGCTCCTGCTCCAGTGCCCCACCCGCTAGCCCATCCCACAGGAGCTGGGATGTTGCTCAGCCCGACACTGGTTCCCAATGGAGACTCGGCCTAGGCACGGCCAGCCTCTTCTCCTGCGGGAGAGAGACCAGCTGTGTCTGACTGACAGGGCTGGTGGAGGAAGACACACATGTCCCAGGTAGTTGGCTAGCTACAGAGGTTGATGGTTCCTGTCACATGAGTGGGACCTGGGTGGTCAGACCTAGTGGCTGGAGCAGGCGTCAGCGCCCGGGGGTCAGAGCTGGAATCCGAGGACATGGAGTGAGGCAAGTCACTGGGAACAAGCGAGCAGCCACCAAACTGCAGCGGGGCTTAAGACGCAGGCGGCAGCCAGGCAGTGTAGTCAGTCTGGCTGCCTGTGGCAGGCCAGCTGCACTTCCTAGGTTGTCCAGTGCCCGGAGCCTGGCTTTGCTGCAGGCCCTGGTTCCTGACTGCTCCAAGGCTCTCCCTCCTTCCTGGCGTGTGGGAAGGGCGGGTGGTGCCCCAATAGACTCCGAGCGTCTGGCCGTTCCTAGTCGATAGGGCAGCCTCCTGGTCGGGGTAGAAGGTGATGGTCCGTCGGATCCAGCCTCCAGGCCCTTGTTCCTCCTGTGTATGGAATAAGCAGAGCTGAGTGGGAAATGGCCTTTTCCCCCGTGGAAAGCGCTGAGGAAGTGAAGGGAAAGCTCTGACAACGTGGTCTGGGGATTGCAAAGATCCCAGCTCTGAACTGTTTACCTTACACCTGCAAACGCCTGGTAGGGTTCATTGAACGTTGGGGATGAAAATGGAATATTGTTCTTTAAGCGCCATTTTCCATCCACGAAAACCACCCAGTCCCTTCCGGCGGGAAATGTTCGGCCAGCTCGAATGACCGAGTGTGAGCTTAGAGCAGCTATACAGAACGTCAGTGGGGAGACAGGAACCTACATCACAACCCCCAGTGCATCTAGCGCCACCGCTGGCAATAGTAACACTCTCCCCCCGCCCCCCCCCGCCCGCACTTACATTAGTGTTTGGCATCCATAGAACTCCGAGCTGGTCAGTGTCACTACCCCCATTTTATGGTGGGGGAAACTGAGGCACAGAGCAGTGAAATGCTGCACAGGAATCCTGTGCCAGAACAGGGAATTGAATCCAGATGTCCCAAGTCAGGGCCCAAACCACTGAACCATCCTCCCACTCCTCTCTCCCTGCTCCTTCAGCCCTGCCTCCCCTTCGCACCAAGGCCTGGCCTTGAGCTGTTGCCATCAGCCATGGATCAGACTGTTTTAATCTGGGGTTTTGTTCCGGTTCCGGCCCACCGTGCTGGCTCCCTCCTCCCCTTCCTCCCCCACCCCTGTCAATGAATCATACCCGTTACTCCTGACGGCTTGGAGAGAGGCCTGGGAATTGGGGGGATAGAGGGGGGGCTTTTGGAGCCATCCCTCCAATCAAAGGCACCTCAGCGAGGCCCATTCCGCAATCTAATGCCGGGGGAGAGGCCCAGCCCGCTCCTGCTGGCTCCTTCTCGGGGAGTCACAGGCTCGACAGCCAGCTTCGCGAGCCAGTCACCTCCCCTCATCCCAGCCGCTTCGCTTCAGAGGAGGCCAGCCCGCTCCGGCGCCCGCTGACGTCCAGGGAAAGCCTCCCCCGGGTTTCCTTTGACCCCCAGCAGGTCGTGTCGCAGGGCGGGGGTGGTGCTGGGCCTCTCAGGGGTGATGGCCACCGTCTTGGCCAGCTCACCAGGGCCCGAACCCAAGTCAGGCTGCAGGGTGCATTTCCAGGGCACGAAACTGGCATCGCTAGGGGGTGCTGTGGCAAAGTTCTGGGGGCGGCCCAGGGCTGGAATAGCAGGGGAGCTGCGGGCCAGGATTGAGGAGCCAGGGGGCTGTTGGTTGGGATCGAGGGGCATCGGCAGACTCTGGTGTGGGGGAGTCCAGAGCTGGTGTAGCGGGGTTGGGCTGGGGGGGGCCCTAGCAGGGCTAGATGAGCAAAGGCAATCTCGCAGAGCACCTGTGCACACCGGCCCTTGCTTCCAGCCCTCGCCTTCCCTCGGATTGAATCACATGAGATTGTTAAGAGGGACCGGAGGGGGAGTGGGGGGATTAGCTCACTGGGGGCTGTGGCGTTGTTCAGCGTCCGGCGGTCACGCAGAACTGCCGCCGCTGTTGACTTTGGCCCCCCCGGCCGGGATGAGGAGAGAGGCCCGGGGCTGGCCCAGCCGCTCTGACTGCAGGAATTTTGTTCCCCTGCCAGCTGCACACAAAACTCTTTTATTTGCCTGGGCGGGTTTGACTCCGGAATCGTCATCTGCATTGGCTTAAAAAAGCCCAGAGGTGCGAGAGAAAAGCGAAGCTCCAACCAGCACCAACATCCGAGTCACTTTCCGGGGGGAGACTGCGGAGCCAGACCCTGCAGAGGGCCAGTCCTGCGGGCCCAGTCCTGACTGGTGTCAATTGGGAGTAACTCCACTGAGCTCCGGAGTGGCTCCAGGTTTACACCACTGTGTCTGGACTCCGGATCTGGCCCATAGCTTTCACTCAAGTCTTTCTCAGGCCAAAGCCCTGTCACTGAGAGCTTGGCTGGAGGAAACCGGGACAGAATTTGGCCTGGCAAAAGATCCTGCTGTTTGGAAACTTGAGGGCTCGCACCCCTGCTGCCTGTCTTCTGCCGTGACAGCCACAGCCCGGCTCCCTGCACCTTGCCTGACGGCGCCAGTCGGGGGGAGGGGCACATTTCAAAAGTGCAAGGGGCTGCAGCATTGCCAAGTCTCGCGGTGGGGGAGGGGTGTTTTGCTTAAAGCCCCAGCTCCCGGAGTCATGTGATCTTGTGAGAATCTCTATTTTCGTTTTACCCCCCAAAAACCATAGGTTTCTAACCTTGCTGGTAGCAGAGAAAAGGTGGAAGATGTGACCCTGAGTGCTTCGAAGGCACGCGTGTGTGTGTGTGTGTGTGTGTGTGTACACGCTTGGGGCTGGCCATGCTGAGAGTGGCTCCTCACTGCTATTGCAAGTCAGTGGGCGCTGGGTGGACAGCTGGCCGTCGTGTCCCCTTTGCCCACTCAGTCCTCGCTCAGGCGGCATCTCCATTCGCGATTGGGAGCAATGTGTCGGTGCAGGAGCTCAGGACTGGTGTGAACAGAAATGGGCGTTTTTGGATGTCAATGGACATTGAACTCCTGAAGTGCCGGGGTCCGGCACTTGCCAGTGACCAGCCCAGCACAGACCAGTTTGTCTCTAGCCCTCAGACACCCCTGTCCAATGACCTCTTTGTGGGGAGTGGAGAAGATCCTCCAGAGAGCAGCCCCACCCCCACCTGTCCCAGACCCTGAGCCCTACCTTATGTGGAACGAGCCGAAGCACCCGCGTTCCCTTAGGCGTGTGTAAATGCAATAAACACGTGCTGGGTGGTGCTCTCGTGATGTCCCGGTACCATGTGCAGCTGGCAGGCTGGCATGCGGGACTCTCCTGCACCACGTGAATTGTATCCCTCTGCTCCAGCAGTGTCGCCCAGTGGGCATGTTGCATTGTGGTGCAGTGGCCACGCAGTGTCGCGATTGGCGACAGTATCGCTACCAGGACTAGAAGGGGGGCCCGGTTCCATAAAGGACAGGGTGGAGGGCCGCACTGGCCATTCTACATGGGAACCCCTGACCACTGAGGCTAGGGACAGCCCTGGTGCAGTGGACCGGCCCTCCCTGCCCCTCTCTCCCGAAGCCACAGCGTGGCTGGAAGAGAAGAAAAGCCGTGCACGCACAAGAGACGAGAAAAGGTTTAATAAACCGGAGAGAGAGTCTCACCCGGAGTCAGGAGAGAGGAACCTTTCTACGGTTGGGTGCTGACCCCAGAGGCTGATCAAAGCACTCCGAGAGCCCATTCCAGCTGCAGGCCCCAGCGTGGCCCCAGGACTGGCTGTCACCGTATTGCAGCGGGGGGATAGAGGGGGTAACATGCAGGCTGCTTGGAAGGGGGCGTGGTCATCCTCACGTGTTAGTGACAAGCCCTCTGTGTCGCCCCGCATGGGGCTGGAATCTGAATCCCATTTCCAGCCCCGCAGCAGCGGGCACCAGCCTGTCGGTCCTTACCATGACAGCACCTAGCCTGGGAAGCGAGTCCTTCTGCTCCCGGAGGGCCCAATAATGCTGGCACGGGGTGGCTCCGTCTTAGGAGAGTGGCTCCGAATCTCCCCAAGACCAAGGGCCCAGTTGCACCTGAGGATTTCCAAGAGCACCTCCCGGCTAGGTCCATCAGGGCCTGATTTGGTTACCAGCTGGTAGCCGGACGTCGGAGCAGACAATTAGTGGCATCCCCATTTAGTGGCCAGGCTCGCTTGTGTCTGATCAGATCCCCACGGTCTGTTGGTACCCGGTGAGCCAGAAAGGAGCTTAGCCGAGCTCCTGTTTGCTGGGCCCCCGTAGCCAAGCCAGCACGTGTGCTGAGCTTCTCTGAATCAGGAGACCCTCTTTGCACGGTTCCAGGTGCCGTTAGCATTCACCTCTCCTGGGAGCCAGTAAACCCCTAATAAGCCCTCCCTCCCCCCACCCTCCTGCTGCCCCCTTCACCCAGCAAAGGGATATGTTGAAAGATGGACACCCCCACCCCAAAAGATCTCAACCCAAAACTGTTTATAGCAGAAGGAGTTTCCATGTGGGGGGGGGAGGAGTCTGCTCCGGGGATCTCCCCAAACGCCACCCCCAGAGGTTCACGCCTCGGACTGCCGAAGAGGAGGAAGGCTGGCGGACGACGACTCCCTCCTGGATCCCACCTCCCCGCTGCAGCCGTTAGTAATAATCGTCCGACTCCTCGCTCTCCGCGTCGTCCTCGGGCCCCGGGCGCGGCCTGGGCAGGGACAGCCCCGTCATGTTCAGCTGATCTGGAAAGACGGCACAGAAGCCGAGGGGTACAGTTCTACCTAACTTCCGCGGTATGGGCCACGGGCCCCTCCGCCTCTCCCTGCCCCTGGGGATGGTTAACCCAACCGCTCAACACCCTGAATCCTAATGGGCCAAATCCATCCCTCGGCTAATCCCGCTGCCAACAGTGAAGTTCGACCGGGGTCGATTAGTGCCCAAAGCCAAGCCCAATAGGAAGCTGCTTCCGCTAACTCACAGCAATGGGTCCAAGCAGCCCAGTAGCTGGAAGAAGGTGCAAGAAACCCCCACAATGGCCAATGATGGAATAACCTGCCCCTGAGGGTGGCTCCTTCCTGACCCCTGTCAGCAAGTGGTTGGGGGATGCCCTGAAGCAGGCGGGTTTCTAGCCCTTCTAAACAAAAATAACATATTCATTCTGATCTTGTCTAATGGAACCAACAGCTGGGAGTGTGCACATTTCCTGCACGCATGCACGCACGCACCCCCCTCCTCCCGAGCTCTCCTGAGCCCCACGTCTCCAGCCTTCTGTAGTTTGGCCTAAGAGCCCCCACTTGTCTCTAGGGGTCAAGAGTGGGTAAGACACTAGGCAAGGGGTGTGTTGCGTCCCCCTCAAGTGGCTGCCTCAGAGAATGGAGTTCCTCCTTTATCTCAGGTGGCAGAGTGCTGCTGCGGTGTTGAAAGTCCCTGCTGACCACACAAAGGGTGGACCTACAACCCACTCCCCCACCAGCTCCCCTAGCCGAGCTGCGCAGCGAGCCCCCAGTGTAGCTTTATTGGTGATTGGGGAAGGCCAAACATCCAGAGGAAAGCAGAACCCGGCTCCCTGAAGTGCAGGGGCTGGCCGGGGGGCGTCTCACTTACCCGGCGTCAGCACCGTCAAGCTGGCGAGCGCAGCCACCTCCCCGACCCTGTTCCTGGCGAAGCAGCGGTAGGTGCCCTCGTCCGTCACACGGACGCCCTGGATCTGCAGCCAGCCGGTCACTTCGTACTTCTGGGGGCCGCCCCTGAACTGGGGTCAAACACTTTCAGCTAGCGTCCGCCGGGCGTACGGCAGAGTGAGAAGCCGGCGGCTGCCGGGGTCCAGCTGTGGGGATCTGCCAGACCATCCCCAGGACAGCGCCGAGGGAAAGGGGTCTCTCTTGGCCAGCCTCCTGGGGCCAACCTCCTCCCCGGTGTAATTCGGAGGCAGGCAGGAATGTGACCCCCGGGGTGAATGTAGCCCATCGGCATCAGCACAAAAGGCAGACCTAGGCAGAGGCCTGGCATTTCAGCCCTAGGATACTGGCTCCCTCTAGTGGCCTGGTAAAGGTGGTGGCTCTACAAAACCGGGCCCTTGGCTGGCAGCTGCAGGCAGTAACAGCTGTGTGGGGATTTCTGGAGGACGTCGGCGAAGGAAGGGCTCTTTAACAGTAACTGGGGCCAGGCAGGGAGCCATGTTTCCAGGAATAGCTCCCTTGCAACACCCCTATCCAGAGACCTCCATCGCAGCCTGTTGGGAAACGCGACTCTCTGGATCCAAACTGGAATATGCCCATTTCTTTTCAGATGTGAAAATCTGAGGCTTTCTTTTAAAAAAACCAAAACCCTGCAAACACTTAAAAGGGCCTGGGCAAAACCCACCCAGCGGTCTGGTTTTCTGCCGGGGTTCCCCCCCCCCCCCCCCCCCCCCNNNCCCCCCCCCCCCGCCTTTGCATAAACAGGATACACAAAGCCAGAAGAAACCGATCGATCTCCGAACGTTTGTGTCGGCCCTGCTCTGCCCTGCCTGTAAACCCAGGGCCTCTGAGCTGCCTTCAGGACACTGCGCTAGGGAATAAGAGATACCAAACAGAGGGAAGGCTGGAATTGCTTTTGATTACCAGTTCCATGACAGTCCAGAGCCATCTATCTCCAGCCAGCATTTTTATCCGATCTGGGAACCACCCTGCACTCCCCTCACCCACTTCCCATTGTCGTACCATAGCATCCCTTCCTTCATCCCCTGGTGACTTTCCCCAACTTCATCTGACACAGGCACCTCCACCCCCTCGTGCTGTCCTATCCCAGCGAGACCCGGGAACTGCAGCAGTTTCAGTGCGGCTGTAGGTGACCAGTGAAGCAGACGGCTGTTAGCCTGTAGTTAGTGGCGTAAGGTTACCAGCATTCCGGTTCCTATCAGATTCTAGCTAGTCTGTCACCAGTGCCTTGCACAAAGAGAGGCTCAAATGATAAGGATCCATCACTTATCTCTGGCGACCCTCCCGTGGGCTAACATCTCAATGAGAACAAGTAATTCCTCGCAGGACTCGATTTTCCTTTGCTTAATTTCCTCCCATGACTCCTACTTGTACCTCCACGGCCCACCCTAAACAAGTCTTCATGATGCAGAAAGGTCACTGCGTTCCACCCCAGAAGTGGCTGCATCTCACTGGTGATGCACAGTTTATTACTGTCTGACACATATATACCAGCTTCCGGGTGAATTCTGGTGCACAGCGCTGAGGTCCTGTACATAGCAGGTTCCCTGCCCGCGGCAGAGATGGAAATCCAGGAGTGTGTGTGCATGGCTGATACAAATACAGTCAGTGGAACGCATGGAGGACTTCCTGAAGTCCAGGGGTTGTTTAAAAAAAGCAACTGAGGGCAGGTGGTCTAAGGCTCTGCATTGGGTTTCATGAGTTTCAATTCCCGCCTCTGTCACGTATCTCGGCTAAGTCACTGAATCTTTCTGTGCCTCAGTTTCCCATCTGTAACATTACTTCCTTTCTCTCACCCTTTGCCTGCTTAGACTGTCAGCTGCTTGGGCAGGGCCTGTCACTGCCCAGAGCCCAGCACAAAGCTGAGCCGGGTCTCCGTGATGGCCTCACACCGGCAGGATGGGCCAGTGATTACAGCACTAACCTGGGACTGGGCTGACATGGGTTCAACTCCCTGATCTGCCACAGGCTCCCTGGGGGACTTTGGGCAATTTCAATGGGCATTAGGAGCCTACATGCCTTTGGGGATCTGGCCCTGCCTGGTGAAGTCTCCCAGGGCAGCTGGCCCTTCAAAGGGAGCTGGGCCCAGCCTCACCGGTGGCGGCTCAGCTGGTTCTCAGCTGAGACGCGGGTGATTACAAACGCCAACCGGGAGCGCATTTGGGGAGAGCTCCAGGAGACAGGCTGGAAGGCCCCAGAGCAACGTGACCAGCAGCCATGTTATCTGGAGGGAACCGATCGGCCCCTGCAGAAGATCCCAGGTGAGGGGAAGGTGACATCGGTGCCCCCAGCTTCACGTGGCTGAAATAAAGCTGAAGCCCTGAGGAAACGGGTCTGGGCCAGCCTTGGCGTGGCGCTGCCTTTCCTTGTCTGGCTGCCTACCCACTGCAACCCGTCTTGTTCTCACCCGGCGAGGGCCTTTCCCGCTCGTCATTAACACAACTGAGCTATTAAACTGGACAAGCAAGGAGGGGAAAACCTCAACGAGCCCAGAAACCGGCCTGCCCCCATCTCCGCGGCCTTCCAGTGATCTGACGCTTCTCTGTCCCACACGTGTCTCCTTTAAAGAAAGCAACTAGCCCCGCAAGGCACTGTCCTCCTCTCTGCGCCCAGGCAGCTTGTGAGACAGGCTCGTGTGGTATTCCAAGCTGACGGGGGCGAATCAGAACTTCATTTCCCCTGAGATCCCCCCAAACTAGGCCCTATTTCCTCTCCCTCTAAGGCCCCGCTTTGCAGCTCCCACCTCTACTCCAGGAAAAGACCTGATTTCACCTGCCTACGGCATACGTTTGTGGCCCGGTGGTGGGTTTGGGGTTTTTTTCCCTTGCCTGAGGTGGAAGAAAAGAACATGCTCCAGCCACGTTCCAGAGATGGGCTAGGTTCAACCGCAGATCGCTTGCTCGGTGCAGGACCCACAGGTTGAGGGGCTCTGGTCTTTGCTTTGCTGGAGGATCACAACAGTCCCTTTGGACCTGAACATCTGTCAATCTGACAATGAAAGTCGGGCAAATTCAAAGGAGAAATACGGCCCACGTTTTTAACGGCGAGGGTGATGAACCATTGCAACAAACTACCAAGGGGACTTGTGGATTCACCGTCTCTTGGCGTCTTCAGATCAAGACTGGCTGCCTGCTGGAAGATGCTTTAATCAAACCCAAGAGATTGGGCAGCAAATGGGGTTAACGGGGTGAAATGCAAGTGGCCAGTGAGGAGAGAGGCTGTTAAATCTAGTCTGTTCTGCCTTAATCTATGAAAACCATCCTTTAGACCTGGCAGATATCCCGGTGATGAGATTGCTCAGAGCATGTTGTTTCTCTCCTTCTCAGGCAAGAAGCAGATGTCTAGTTATGACCCGATCAGGCCACAGCCGCTGCTAAACACGGCGATTTGTGGCAGAGAGCCACGGTCCCTCCCTCTGGCGGGAAGGGAAACGAAGCTGCCTGTGGGATTGGCTAGTGCCCTATGCGTTCGTCAAACGGGAGTTGCTTCAGTTGGAGGAAGAACTTCAGCGGAACCATGTGCCGGGCCAACAATCTCGCTTGGCGTGGCCCTTAACTCAGCCGTCCCCAGAAACGGGACCGTTTTCAAGCTCTCCCCATAATGCCCAAACATCCCGCTGGAGCTGTGCTGCATTTTGTTCCTGTTACTTTCTCCCTCTCTGGCACGCTCAGTCCACCCCCCTGTGACTCCGGTACCTGGCCTAGGGTTTGACCAGCCTGTGGTCCTTTTAATCACTGGGTTCAACAAAGCTGACCACGCCCTGTTCTCCTACTGCTGCGCTACGGAGAACAGAATGTCAGCCGGCTGCTCGCCCTCCCTGAGCACCCGAAGACGTATCGCTGGGCTGGTAAGCGCAGGGCCGCCAGGGGAGCCGTGGGGACAGAAAGCGTCACAGCCAGGTGATTACGTGGCAGTTTGGCCAAAGGGCACAAAAACATGGGGGCACCGCTGGGGGAGAAGGCACAGAGCCAACCAGCAGCGAGTGACGTGGACCTGGGTTCCTGGGGAAATCCGACAGCTGCGAGGGGCTCGGTGGGGAGCAACAGAAGGGATTACGGGGACGTGGCAGTACAGAGGGATACAACAGCCCGGCTGCAGGCAGGAGGTACAGAGATGAGATGCTGAGGAGAGAGGTAGAAAACACCGCCCTGCAGCTCAGGGGTTCGCCGTCCCTCCAGCGAGCTGGGGTTTCTTCTGATGACAGGGCGACCCACCCCAGCCACTGCCCGGAGCTCCGATTCCGCAGCTCACCTGTACAGAGATGTGGGGGTCATCTCCCGGCAGCAGGATCTCCGCACCGTCCTTCCTCCACTCGATGGACGCCATGGGGTAGGCAAAGACCTCGCAGCCGAAGATCACGTCCTGCCCGGTGACATTCCACACGTCGTAGGGAGGAGACAAGATCTGGGGCTCTGGGGAAGGAGGCGGGAGAGAGAGATGAGATGAGGGACCTGTTGGTTCAGACGATTGGCCAGCCCCTCGCAGGCCCGGCCCAGCCCCACAGCAGAGCGTCCGGGTGGGAGATACATGGTCCGATTGCAGGCTGACAGAGACACTTCCGTAGCGCTCCTCAGGGCAGACGGACGTGCCCCAGCCCAGCATCCCACTCAGACGGCAGAGCGCCAAGACCTAGCTGCTCCAGGAACCGTTCCGGTCTCACACCACCAGAACCATTCCTGATTTTCACTGGAGGCGAATCAGGCCCAGGCCTAATCCCTGCCTCCAACCCACCCCACGGCCGCTGGGAGCGCTCCCCCCTTCATTAGCTCAGCTCACCCCGAGGACCAAACACCAGCCCGCGTCACCTTGGCTGGCTGGCCTCCTTCTTTCCCCACCTCGGCGCTCTGCCATTCTGCAAGTCCTGCCCATGTTCCCTCCATCGGCCCGGAAGGGGGACGGAGCCCTGAAGCGCCTTCGTGAACATCCCTCTTCCAGAGACGGCCGCAGCCCATTGCTTCCATCCCAGGCCAACGCACCCGCTGGGGCAATGCCGCTCCTGGCTTCAGGAGCATTTCATTTGGAACCAGAGGCCGTTACAACCCCACTCAGCCCCATCAGTGTCTACTCATGAATATGTTAGCACTACAGGCAAGGGACTCTTTCCTAGCTGCTAGGCCAACGGACTGGGAGTCCGGACTCCTGGGTTCCACTCCCAGTTCTCCCAGCCTGGCCTTGGGCAAGTCACAAGCTTTCTAGGTGGGGAGACAGGTGCTGATTCACTAGTGAACGTCTGTAAAGTGCTTTGAGAGCCTCAGCCGAAACGTGCCAGGGGAGCAGGCAAAAGCCCAGGGTGGAACGCAAGCCGAGCGATTTGAGGAGCGGCCGTTCGTTAGGATGGCAGCTCAGCAGGTGCCACTTTCTCATTAAAGAGCTTGTCGGTCTTCCCAGCCTAAGCCCCTGTAACGAGGCTTTCAGCAGAGTCGCCGCACGCTCAAAGTCACGCCCTTCACATGCCGACCGTGAGGCCAGGCAGACTCAATTACCCACCCAACCGCGCTACCTTAGTGCCAGCCGTTTAACCCCTGCAATCATCCGGTGCCGGCCCCCAGAGACCGACACTCACCTTAGCCTTCCCCAGCTACACTTTGCCCCCCGCCACATGCTGGCTGGCTTCCTGCTGCACCAACAAACCCAAAGGTTAATGAATCCTGAGGGACCTCTCCCAAAATCAGGAGATTGGCTTCACGCTCATGAGATTTTGAACCAGGAATCAAGGCTGGGCGTTTTTCATTCGCCTTCTGCATTTCGAAGGCTTTTGTCTGCAACCAGGAGGGCTAGAAACTTGCTTTAAAAAAAAGAGAGCTCAGATTCTCCCAAAATCCTTTGACTCCAGGAGCTGAGGTTGTAGGTAAGATATCAAATAGCATGGGAGCTGGCAATGCTGGAACGTCTCTGACTCTCCCGGCTGTAGTAGACAAGCGTTTATACTAATCCCTAGCGCTTTTCATCCTTAGAGCTGAAAGTGCTTCCCAAAAGCGGTCAGTAGCAATTATCCCCATTGTACAGCTGGGGAAACTGAGGCATTGAGAGGGCACCCGGTAAACCAGTGGAAGAAGCAGGGGATGAACCCAGGTCCCTAAGTCCCAGTCCCCTGTCCACTAGGCCACACTCCTACCCAGTCACAGGGAGGTAAATCAGGGATGTTCAGAGGCTGGACTAGACGACCTCTCTAAGTCCCTTCTAGTCCAACATTTCTCTGATTCTGTGTGCAAGGCCCTTTCCAAGCACATCTGAAAGCTGCTCCCACCATACATATAACACAGGATAACAGTCACAGTAGCCTATGGGTGGCCTTTCTGGTTACAGCGCCAATAGGGGGAAAATGTGGTTAAAAACGTCACCAAAAAGAGCTTTTCTTGCCCTGTGTTTCCACCCTAACCAGAAGCTCAACTGATCACCAGGCCTCATTGCAGACCCCAGGGGTTGAGGTCCTGGGGGAGAAGTGTCCCGCCCCCCGACAGCTCATCTGAGATTGTGGCGGGGGTCTCCGAGACCGCGACACCTTTGCTGGATGTGCGCCGCACCGTTCCAGTCCTGGGGGCTCTGCCCGCTCACGGAGACAGCCGCTGTTTCGGGCTCCGCCTCGCTGCGAGAGATGGTGCTTTGGTTCTTTCTCGCTGTCGGTTTGCTGAATCTCCAGCACTAGTCAGACTGAGACTGAAAATACAGAGTCTGTGCAGAAAATACTGGTTGGATTTTGACCCCATCCAAGATGTTAGGGTCGGGGTGGGGGGGAGTTTTCAAGGCTCTCTCAGGCTGAGCCATGACACCAGCACACGTGGTACCATCCTCGCCTGGTAGTGCGAGTTCTCCAGGGAAATGAGATCATCAAACCACCAACAGCTCCTGCCAGGAAATGGGAAGCGACGCCCGCGGGTGCTTTTTCGGTGGGTTTGTTTTGAAAATTGTCTGGCCAATTTACGAGGCAGAAAAACAACCCAGCAGAAGCCCCGGCAGCCTGGGGCTTCTCAGTCACGTCTCCCTCCAGCGCAGGGCCCCATTCTTCCAAAGCCACCAGGTTGGGAAAGCGACTCGTTAAACGCCAGCCTGACCCCCTAGCCCCCCGCAAGCTCCTGCTGACCCCAGAGGAAAGGGGCCAGCAGGCTGCCCAGCCCAGAAACCTCTCAGTGCAGCTATCTCAGGGGACGTGAGGGGGGCACGGCCCCTCCACCATAACCTGACGCGGCTTCCATCTGCCAATGGGGCGAATTGTGGGAGGAGGCGTGTCTCGGTGGCACCTCCTAGCCCCCCCCCGGGGGACAATTTGAGTTCCTTCTCCAGGGGACGAGATCAATAACGCGCAGGCTCTCGGCTATGCCAAGGCCCCTTCATGCGACTCCGGCTGCTTAAAGGAGGGGCAAATCCCCCAGCCCCTGCGCAAAGGGCCTCCCCAGCCCACATGGAGCTGGCACCCGGGCATAGAAAGCAGGTTGGGGGCACGACTGGAGCACACTCGACTGTGGCTTTCCTCAGCTCCTTCAGGCCCTGGGAAGCAGATGTAAATTAGAGCAGCCCTGAGGCTCCTCTAACTTACTTCCAGGACCGAGCAGGCTCTAGAATGCAGGAAGCACGAAAGTGGCTTAAAGGCACCTCCCTGCTCCAAGCGCAGGAAAGGGGGAACTGAGACTCTCAGGGTTACGTGTTTAGCCACAGCCCAGTTTTCATGCCAGGTCCCTGGAACCCACTTGTGTGCGCACTCGCTATTAGCTCTCCAGGCGACCTTGCAGAGGGCGAGGGTGGGGCTGCTGCATCTCTCCAAGACCGGGGGTTGTGTCTGCCACATACGACGGGAGGGGCTTGGGAAGGGCCGAAACGTGGGCAGGGCAGTTTTCTGAAGAGGCTGCCGGGGGTGAGGGGTTAGCTGCTGGTATTGGTTTATTTTTGTAGCCTGTGTCAGGGGCTCTCACAATCTCAGATCGGCAGATCTTTATTCGTATTTTTATAAATCAAACTACCTACCTAAACATGCTGAGGACAGACACAGCTGCAAGCAACTGGAAGAAGAGTTAGTTATTTGCCTCGTTTGGAGCACGCAGCCACATTCCTGTGGAGTATCCTTGCCAAGAAATCAGATCTCACAAGATAAAGCATGTTAGAGGGAGGGTACTGTGAAGGGAATAAGCTGTGAAGCAATTAGTATAGTTGGAGGTGTAAGATGCTGGCACTAGGTTTCAGAGTGAACACCCCATTACACCAAATGAGGGCAGACCCATCTGTTTCTTAGCGGGATTGTTTCAGTGTCTATCTGCATGCAACAGCTCAATGGAGGTTTTCTTCACAATAAAAAAGGATAGAAATGTTGGATTTTTTAATGAAAGCAAATTTGACAGAAAATACTGGAAATATTTTTTTTAAAAAACAGCGTTAACCTCAGGCTATAGTGTGGAATGGTGTATATTTCTCCTAGTCTCCTTCCAGAACCTACCCGACAAACTAGAGAGGGCTTTTAAAAAGTAAATTAAAACAAGTCAGAAAACCAGATTAAAGCAGCCCAAATTCCCATTTCCAGGAGCGATTGGAAGATCCCAGGAAGATTGAGGGGTGGGGCAGCTATTTCTGTTTGCAATGACAAGTGAGGGTGAAATAAGTCAGCTTGATTTAAAACTAGTCAGTAATGAACCCAAGAATTCGCTAACGACTCCCTGGAATTTTCACATGTGTTTTGAGTGTATTAGCTTCTGAAAACCCCCAGAGATCTTCCCAGAAATTCTTGGCAAAGGTCGCTGCAGTTTTCCACTGGGGACTATTTGCTGTGCTACACTGGAGAAGCAGGACGGTTAAATCACTGCTCTGCTACAGGCTTCCAGCGTGACCTTGAGTGTGTCACTTCATCTCTCTGTGCCTCGGTTTCCCATCTGAAAGAGACCTACAGCTCCCATTGTTATTGGGACTCCTGGTCTGGCGCATGGAATGTACCCCTGGCTCTTTGGCTGGCCTGCAGAGGAAGGCTGAAAGAAAGGCATTGGAGGGGAAGGGGTTTGACCCCAGACACTACCTGATTCACAGGGTCCCTCGTGGGCCACGGTGAGATTTGCCTCGGGGTGGGCATGAAACACCTCCTGGAACTTGCAGATCTGGGTGTAGGTCTTCCCATCAGAGCCGCACAGGGTCTGGCTGGAGAGGCAAGCGCACTGGGGCTCGGGCACCTCGCCCTTCCGGAGGTCCCCCGTGTCCAGCTTGCACTCCAGGTGGTCCCCGCACTTCCCGTAGAAGTGATTGGTGTTGTCCAGGTCGCAGATCTGCCCCTCCAGGTTGGCACACTCCCAGCAGCAGTCGCACGGGTCCCGCACCAGGCCTGCCAGGCATCCCCGGGGGGTGGGGCATTCCTCCGGGCTGCAGTCCGAGCAGCTCTCTCCTTCCTCCAGCAGCCTTTGCCAGCCGCGCTGCAGGTAATCCGGGGCACTGGGCAGCGCCCCGCAGGGCCATGTCAGGGCCCAGCTCAAACACAACAAGAGAGAGAGGAGTGGAGAGGGGGTCGGGTTGGCAGGTTTGGACATTCTCACGGGCTGTCTGGGTCTCGGAGTCCGGTCGCCACCATCACTTAGAGACTGGAGCCCGGGGCAGCCTCTCCCTCGTCAAAGCCAAGAAGCCATTCAGGCCTGCAAGGAAAGCGAGCTAGGTTACTAGAGCACAGGGAGATGCTTCTGCCTGGGGTGGTGCAAAGCACGGAGCAGATCTCTGGCCATTCAGACATTTGGGTCTGATCAGCATCCCACCAGGGGCGTCTCTAGCCTTTTTGCCGCCCCAAACACGGCAGGCAGGCTGCCTTCGGTGGTGCGCCTGCGGGAGGTCCCCGGTCCCACGGATTCAGCGGCATGCCTGCGGGAGGTTCGCCGGTCCCGCGGCTTTGGCGTACCTGCCGCCAAATTACCGCCAAATCCGTGGTCCGGCGGACCTCCCGCAGGTGCGCCGCCGAAGGCAGCCTGACTGCCGCCCTCGCAGGGACTGCCAGGGTGCCCCCTGTGGCTTGCTGCCCCGGGCACGTGCTTGGAGCGCTGGTGCCTGGAGCCACCCCTGCATCCCACGGTGTCCCGTGGGTCTTCTCCAAAGAGGGAAGGAGGAAGGGCCCCTGGGGGAGGACAAATGAAAGTGTGGTGGTTTGGAAAAGAGAAGTGATAGGAAAGGTGTCTTATTCCCAATCTTGTAGCAGGAGCACAGTTCCTCTAGTTCTCAGGAAACCATCAATAGTGTATTTCCTTTCCGGGCGGGTGATGGGCTTTCAAATTCTTTGAAATGGTTTGGCCAGCCAGCATTAGCAGTGCAGGCCACCTCTGGGGTTCAGTCCTAGATTTATGTTGATTCAGGACAGACGGGCCCATTACAATCGCTTGATCTGACATCCTGCCTCACCCAGGCCAGTTTCAGCCAGTGGTTCCTATCTCCAGCCCAAAAACAGCTGTCTGAGCTCCAACTTGTCCTTTAGAAAAACAGCCAACCTCCAATTAAAGACTCCAGGCCACGGAGAATCTACCACGTCCCTGTTCTGATGGCTAATCCCCCTGCCTGTTAGAAATGTGCATCTCCGTTTTGGATTGGATCATCTACGCTAGATGAAAGCGTCTTCTGCCATCGGCCATCTTCCCTCCTCCCCGGCCCACGGCACATGGCTGTATCAAGTTGCCTCTTAATCTTCCCTTCAGTAGGCTAAATAGACGGAGATTCGTGGCGCTGGGGGAGTGCGGGCTAATGGTTAGTGCAAGCAACTGGCAGCCTGGGCCCGTCCCTGCTGAGCCTCAGTTTGCCCATGTGTGACACGGAGATAATGCGACCTAGGGGGTACTTCACCTCCCTCCTGTCCAGGACGCATTGCTGCTCGAAGCCTGCTTTGAGATCACCCGGGAACTGCAATGTTCTCTTAGGGTCAATGGACCCAGCTACTTAGCTGGAGGCATCGGAGAAGCAATTCCTTCTCCCCCAGGATCACAGAGACATGGGAGGGCGCCCAGCCACCCCGGTGATGGGTGCCTTAAATGTGTCTCTCCTGTTGTGGTTTTTGGAGGTGGGAGTGGGGCAGAGGGGTGTTCCCCAGAGCCACGCACCTGTTTCCATTGACTTCAGTGGGAGTGTTTTGGGTGCTCAGCGCCGCTCAGAAAGCAGGTCCTTAGCTGGGTTTAGCTACAAGTGGGGCGACCCAGCCCCCTGCATGGACTTGACCATAGAGCAGACCTCTCCTCCTCGCTCTCTGTGTCTGCTCCACTCACCCCACCATAGTGGGATCTTTAACCCAGATCTCTGCATCCCCCGGGCAGCAGCGGACAGCCCCAAAGGGGAGATGCACCCCGCAGAGCCAGGCTGACCTTTCGTCCTCCACAAGCAGCTGCTCTTGCAAGAATCGATGCCCATTTCCTCTGTCCCCATCCAAACATGCCCAGAGGAGCCGGCTGGTCCTGCAGGGACGGGGCTGGTTCATCTCTGGACAAAACCAGCTGCTAGGAGCAAAGCCGGAACATTGGTCCCAGCTGAGCAAGGCTTTTAATTCTCTTGAGGTCCCCTGTGCTCTGACTTCACTGGACCCCAGTTTCCCTTGGTGCTTCCCCCCGGACAGCTGGCCAGATGTCCAAGCTGAAATGGTCCCTTCACCTCTGAGGCACTCAAACATTTGCCAGGGTGCCGAGGCTGAGCATGTGGAAACAGAACAAGCCCTGAGGCACCCAGAGTCATGCCAGCTGCAGAGCCCCCCGAAGGCCTTTCCTAGGGGTCACCAGAATGCAGCCAGCAGCACTCCAGCCACGTGCACCCCCAGTGCCGTCGCTCCAGCGGATCCCTAGGCCTGCTCTAGCACCAGGGATGCTGCAGACGCTTTGCCCTGTGCTTTGTTTGGCACTTTTGCCGCTGGTGGCTTTGTCCTGCCTGGCAATTCGCCCCAGCCCAGTGCTTCAGAGGGCAAAAACGCTCAGTGCAACTCACTCGATCTTGCTAGACTCCAGCCGGTCCCCTCCTGGACTGCAACTCCCTCCTGTTCCCCAGCGAGTCCCCGTTCTTTCCCTTCCTCTAGCACCTCCTCCGGGAGGATCTCAAAGCCCTTTGCAAGGGCCCATGGATTAACCCACCTCAGACGGGGAAGTGCTACCCTCCCCACCTGAGGGGCAAACCGCAATGAGCCGGAGGTATCCCAGGCCCTACAGCAAGATGACATCAAGGACAGAGTCCGAGAATCCTGGCTCCCAGGCCCCTGCTCTGACCACTCGACCAGAGCGGGGAGTGTAGAACCCAGGAGTCCTGGCTCCCAGGCCCCTGCTCTGACCACTCGACCAGAGCGGGGAGTGTAGAACCCAGGAGTCCTGGCTCCCAGGCCCCTGCTCTGACCCCACTTGCCAACCGGAGCTGAGAACAGGACCCCGGTGCCCTGGCTCTGTCTCCAGCTGGGACAGGTCACGCTCCCCTCCAGGAGCCAGGTACAGAGCTCACAACTCCTGAGTCCCCCCCAGCAACACCACCCAGGGTCAGGGCAGTGAAAAGCCGCTTGTGGCAGGCCTGGGGTTGGGGGGGGGGGCTTGTTATATCAACACTCCCCATCCCCCCGGCCATAAACAACACCCTGGGTCTCCAAAGCCTCCCCACAGCTGTGCGCCCCCCACCCGCCCCAGACACACCCCCTTCCAGCGGCCCGACCGGAGCGCCTGGAGCTCCGCTGTGACCCGAGCCGTCGGGGGCGAGCTCCCTGCTGCTCCGCCGGGCGCTGCCGGGTTCCCCAGCAGGGGCAGAGCGCGGAGCCGCGTTCGCCCCGTGCGCTCCGGAGCGGAGAGGCGAGGCAGCCGGGCACGGGGCTGAGCGCAAAGGCCTGGCTCCGGAGCGGCTCCCAGCCGGGTTCCGGTTCGGCCGGGCGCAGAGGCCAGGGGGTGAGATGGGCCCCTCTCCAGGGCGAGGAAGGGGGCGGGCCGGGGGGTATCTCCGCGGCGGAGCAGGGAGCTGAGCGCCCCGGACTCCCCGCTCCCGCGTCCTTACCTGGGTGGGCGCCGGGTGGCTGCGCTGGGGGGCCCCGCCGGCCGAGTGGCTTTTCCAGCGGGCTCGCTCGCCCCGCTGATGTCAGAGTGAAACGCGACTCCCCGGCCGGAGCCCGAGCGCTCAGCAGCTCGCCTGGAGCCCCGCCAGCCCGGCCCGCTGTAACCGGACACCCGGCTAGCCAAGCGGCCCCTGGCTGGGGAGACCTGCCCGGCCCCTGGGGGTGGGAGACTCCGGCCGGGGGGAGCTGCCAGGAGAGGTTAAAAGAGCTAAAGAGGGGCTGGGGCTCAGGCCAGATGGGACCTTGATCCTCCAGTCTGACCCCCATCCCATGGCAGGCCACAGCCGCTCGTCCCCCTGCCCCAGACAAGCTGTGGGCATGTCCCCTCCCCAGGGCTGTGGGCCCCGGGCTCGGGCACTGCATCCGCACTGCAGCTAACCCTGGGTGTGTAGCTGCTGGCCCCGGGGCTCAGAACTGTGCGAACGCTGGCCTGCACCACACAGACCGCCTGACTCGGGGCTGCGGCTTGAGATGCGGACACACGGCAAACTGATGGGGCTCGGACCTGAGTCGCAGCGGGACTCGGGCTCTGACCCCCCATACAGGGTCCTAGGACCGGGCCCTGAGTGCTTGCTGACCTCAGTCAGACTGGTTTGTGTGTGGACAGAAAGAGGGTTTGGGCTCAGACCTGAGCCAGAGTCCAGGCCTGCCTCGCGGGGGTGGGGTGGATAAATCTGGTAAAGATTATGAGGTTCGCACGCACGGCAGTAATGAGGGCCAGGAAAGGATCCTGAGGCCAGTTTGCAGGTGGGATTTTAAATCAGTTTCATTAGACTAGTGTATACCCATGTGTGAACGCTCTTTTGTCAGTTTCCGATCCGCTTACTTCACTTTAGGTCAACCGGGAATTGACTCCAGCTAAATGGAAACAAGTGGCTCTTAAATCAAACCAGAATCCAGCCTGCAGGATCTGTTTAAATGAAACAGATTTAAAAACCATTCAAAGGACACCAGTGCAACTTTCCCAGGTAGATGAGGCCTGAGAAGTCCGGAGGTGGGGACAAGGGCAGTGACGGGGGGATGGGCGTTAGCTGCAAGAGGCAGAGTTGATTCCCTCAGTGTCTGGGGCAGTTCAGATCCAGGTTTTCATCTCTACCAAACGCCAAGGAGGGACAGGCCTTGCTTAGGGGGACGCCTGGCAGTCTACCCAGAACTTAGGGGGTGACACTGGGAAAGGGGCCATTAGGCTAGTGATGGGGGAAGGGTCCTGCTCTGAAGATCTGTGGAACAGTCTGCCGAGGGAGGGGGACATTTCAAACAGGACTCTTAGGAGCAATCCTGCAATGGGACATTGGGCTGGGCCTGAAGAGACCTGGGGTCTTCTCCCAGCTCTGCCACTGATCTGCCGCGTGACTGTGGACAAGTCCTGTCATGGCTCCATGTCTCGGTTTCCCCATCTGTAAAATGGGGCTGATGAATCCAACCTCCTTTGTCAAGTGCTTTGGGATCGAGGGATAAACAATTCTAAGTTGTGATATTATTTGTCCAGCTTCTCTGATTCTTTGGCTGCTCACTCGGGCATAAACCGGGCATCATGGCTGCTCTAGGGGTACATATCACAGGCTGGCTGCCACCCTCCATGGTACCAAGGGGAGAGAGTTCCAGGGCTCACCTCACAAGATCATTTCAGCCAGAGTGGAATGGGTTTCTGGAACCTTAGAGTCACATGGTTTCTTTTATTGCACTGGTCTCATTCTCCAACTCCCGCTCCACATTTTCCCGTTCCCATGGGTTTGTTCAGTCAGGCTGAGAATTCAGACGTGGTTTCTTATGGAAAATAGAAAAGTTTTAGCCTTCCGATCCCAGCGATTCTGGCCAAAATTCCCACAAAAGCCACCAGCCACAAAGGTGTTTTTCCACCCGCTTTGCATTCCGCCTCCAAGCTCTAGTTCCTGCAGTGGGCTCAGGGCCCCCTGGCTAAACACAGCCCAGCCCCTTGGGCACAACCCTCCCTTGAGATGCACGGGTAGTGAACACTCGACTCGGAGCCGTCCCCGCACACTGTGCACCTCAGAGCAGCTCCACCCGGTGCTGCAATGTCAGACGGGACAGGGAGGCCCCCAGTTTGGCAACACAGATGACTGCAATGGCAATTGGGGGGGGCTTCAAGACAGCACCCCTAAAATGTAACAACAGGCAGCGGGGCAGCAGCATGGTTTAGTGGGTATAGCAGGGGACTAGGTATCATGAGTCCTGGCTTCGCGTCCTGCCTCTAGTCACGTCCCCCTCTATGCCTCAGTTTCCCCATCTGTACAATGGGGCCATCTGGTGCTGTGTATACACATGGCAGCGCTGCACTCTCATCCTAGAAGCAACTCGTGCCAGGAGTGCCTGCAGGATTTGAGATGTTCCCACAGCGGCCGTGCAGAAAAAGTCTGGTAGCCGATGAAAGAGCACGGGGGAGGACAGGAACGTCTGGAGTCCCTCTTGCTCTGGGGCTTTCCTCTTCAGCCAGAGCCGGTCCATGGAAGTCGCTGAAGGAAATGACATCTCAGATAATTCCCCCAGGGGACAACCTCCGCAGCTGATTTTCTGATAAATGCATGAAAGGGGAAAGATCTCCATGAGCTCCGGCGCCCAGCCAGCCTGCCCAGCCAGTGGCCTTCCGTCCATCACACGCTGTTTTCTTGCCACGGCTCAGAGAAATCACTAACCCTTCCGGTGTCTTTAATCCCGCTGCACCTGCACCCCCCTGCCCAGGATCCCTCTCCCCAGCTATTGGGGGTGGGGAGAGGGCAGGGTTTATATAATCTACATCCACGCTGGAGCCCGGCGAGGCAGACAGGAACACGTCCCTAGGTGGGATCCGACAGTCTAAACACCTGCCAGGACCAGAGGCCTGAATCACCCAGGCTCCTGGTGGGGGAAGCAGGATGGGGCCCCGAGGGGGTCAATATTCCTGCAGCAGAGAGAAACAGGAGGTAGCTTTGTGGAGCCTACGGGAGAGCCAGACACGAGAGCCTCTCGCCCTGCTCCAGCAGCGCCTGCATCAGAACAGCTGGACAGGAGCGGGCGGGGGGGGGGCACACAGAAATAGCCCCCCTCACCCCCGTCTTGGAGCCGCAGCCAGAGCCTGCACTTAAACCCAGACGACAGAGCTCTAATTACAGGGCTGGGGAGCCGCCCTGGGCTGCCTGTTTGTTTGTTTTTCTTTCTGGGCCTGGCCCGAGGCCCCCCAGCAGGCAGGAGTGGGGAGCCATGGGCTGATCTCTCCCTCCCGATGGGCACCCCAGGGAGTTGTTCGTTCACGTCACTCGCACGACCAGCACCCTCCAAGAGTCCTTCCATTCGGGGGCTGTTTTTTGGCAGAGGAGCTGATGGCCGGGCATTTCCCTCTTCCCCGCAGGGCGTTGCTAGGGCCGGCGGCTGGTTATTATGGGACCGTGCGTGGCTGCATCCCAGAGGTTAGCAACATTGCAAGCACAACACAGGGAGGTGGCAATACCAATCCCCTCAGCTCTCCCAAGGATCTAAGCAGGGATTTGAGATAACGCCCCCTACATGACACCCCCAGATGATGCAAGAAGTAGGTGGATGAATCGGTATGGGGCAGGCCTCTCTCTGAGCCTGGTGTATCTGGCATGGTGCTAGGGGGCGCTGTTCTGCTGGAGGCGATGTCATGTGGAGGAGGGGTTAGACTGCTGGGGTCTTGACCACTTGGGTATCAAATCTCTCCCACAGCATGTCCCCCCGCAGCAGGAATGGGGAGCCCGGGGTCTTGATACATTCCTTCTGTGGTGGTTCTGAAAGCTCCGTGAGACTCTTGCAGCCAAACCCACAGAGTTTTGTTCCCAGGGCTGTTGAGTTTGGAATGTAGCTAGCCCCCGCTTGCAGCCGAGACCGGCCAGCTGCAGACCCCTTGGCTGAGCTGTTCGTCCTCCAGGTGCACAGACCAAAGCCAGCTGCTGCTGTCACACAGATCCGGACGGACGGATGGCTACAAGTGAAAGCAGGCCTGGGGCTGAGTTTTGCTTTGGGTTCTGGGGGTTCACTTGAAACCCAGGATGTTTTTCATGACGCCCTGGCAGGCCGAGCTCAGCATTTCACTCAAACAGCCCTGGCAACGGCATCTCCTTCCTAAAAATCCCCTGTGCACTTTCTACTGGATGCTGGAGACTGGCCCAATTCAGGCACCCCCGTGCCTTGGGAGAGTTTGGACTTTGCAGCGCAGGCCCCTAGCCTTGCTGGATACAATAGTCTTTTTCCAGTCCCACATCATTGGGTAGTGTTGCTGGGTGCTGTTAAAGAGATGCCATCTTCCACTCCAGAGTCAGCACGCTCCCATTCCGCTCTACAGGCCAGGCAACCACATCAGACTACATATCCCATGATGCACCAGGGATTCCCATCTTGGTGAGGGCAAGTGGTGCATGATGGGAACCCCATATAAGAGTCCTGCACCCTGACCTGAACCCAACCGGACCCTCTCTGGGTTGGGCCCAAAAATTAGGTCCGAGCAGCCCTCTAATCCCCTGGCCGCAGTGCATCATGGGATGTAAAATCCCGCTGCGGAGCTTGGCCCTCGAGAACGAGGACATGAGGCAACAGAAGTACAGCTCCCATGAGGCACCACGGCGGCAAAATATTTCATTTTTGTGTGTTCGGATTTTGGATGAAAAATTGCAATTTCCCGCAGGACGCAGATGCTGCTCAGGACCGATTTCATTTAGTCAAAACCCCACTTTTCCATCACCAAACCTTTTGGATGGAAACTTTTCAACCAAGCTTAATTATTTATTGACACCAGGGCGAGTTCTCCCCTCGACAAACCAGCAGCAGAGCAGATAAGAAGAGGACAAAGGATGCAACAGTGTGAGACCGTAAGACACTTACGTTACTTGCACCTGTCCTTCCTCTTTCTGGTGTCATGGTTATTTTGCCCAGTAGAGCCAATACACCCTGCCAGCATCCTAGCGTCTCCTGGGTTAGTGTCTTGCAAACACCGCCGCCTGTGGGCCTCTATCCATGATCCATGCTTCAGTCCTTCCAAATGGCTGGGCGAGTTAATGGGGTCCCACTAACCAGGACAGTGCAGCAAGCTGAGGGTCCAGCCCTCGTGCGCTGCATGGCACCAGAACTCCATCACAAGGGTGTGCCCGGTGGCAAGGATTAGGAGAATGTTAGGGCTGGACCCATCCCTTCTCTCTCGAACGCACCTAGGTGAAGGGGAGATGTTGGTTAATGTAGCCTGGGCGTATTGCACACACAGTCCCTGCTTCAGTTGTTTCCCACATTGGTTCTGACCCTAGCTCTCCCAGCCGGCTACGTCTCTCTCGCCCGGCGCTGCTACCTCTCCTGTGCTCGGACCACATTTACGGCCCCTTGGGAGCCTCCTCCATTGCACGGAGAATGATAGTGGTTTAAGGCCTGAGGTATCTCCCGCTGAGCTGCAATTCATAAATCTCGAGGCTGGGCTGTCCTAGCAGACACCACTCGCTGTTCCCTGGAGAGGAATCCTTGGAGAGCTCTGACCTGAGGAAGCCAATTCGTGGGGTTCCCTCCTGCTGGTACCATGTTTGGAAACCCATCCCCTGCTGACAAGGAGACAGCCCAGGGGCTGCCAGGCTGCCAAGAAAATCCAATTCAATGTTTTCATCTCTTAGAATTTCTTCGTGTGAGGATTGGATGGTGCTGGGGACCGGAGGGCATCCAGATAGCCTGGTGATGGGGGCCATAAAAGAACATGGATGAGAGAGATGTAAGGATGGATGATGGGGAGGGATAGCTCAGTGGTTTGAGCATTGGCCTGCTAAACCCAAGGTTGTGAGTTCAATCCTTGAGGGGGCCATTTAGGGATCTGAGACAAAAATCTGTCTGGGGATTGGTCCTGCTTTGAGCAGGGGGTTGGACTAGATGACCTCCTGAGGTCCCTTCCAACCCTGATCTTCTATGACTCTATGATATATGTAAGGATATATGGGGATTAGGCCAGCCATGCGTCCGATCTGTAAGCTGAACAGTCCTGGTTTTCAAGGCTTGTCCCCTGTCCAGTATGGGCATAAAACCAGACGTGGTTTGGTCCAGTATCCTGCATAGGACAGAGGATGCAGCCATTCTGAACCGCGCGCTACCTGCCCCCACTGGCGTGGCCTCACACACACCGTGCATGTGAGATCCGGCTGGCAGGGGCTGGTGCACACAGGCGGAGGCGGGCCCATGAATGGCCAGTATCTGGGGATGCAGCAGTGGCCACCATAATGGGGATGGATGGATGGATAATAGGAGACTGAGCCTTCCACTCTATGGGGTTAGTTCAAATCTAGCCCCTACAGTAGCTACTACAGCGATGGGTGCATTAGCAGTCCCTGGGAGGATGGACAGATGTCAGACGGCACTACTGTCTGTTGGCTATTAGGTGAAAAGGGTTTGGTGAGTCTCCTTGTGCCAGTTTCCAGTGGACTATCATCCGTGTCACAGGAACCTCCCGCCCAACCGGTCCTCGCTGGCCCTTCTCATTGGCAGTCTCGGGAGAGAGGCCGTGCAATCTCTCCCGTTGAGATGATCTCTCTGGGGTTGGGCTGAGGCACCTGGGTAGCCTGGAGGAAAGTTGCCCTGGTGATGGTTTCATTGTATCTCTTACATGGACAGGAACCCGCCGGTAGCTCCGTGAGTCCATGGCAGAGAAATCTGTGCAGAATTCAGCCCCTCTCAGCAGGATGGTGTTCCAGAACCTGACTTGACATTAAAAAAAATGGTTTCCTGCCCTGATGGTTGCACAGAACCACTCACTTCCGGTCTTTGAGATTAACCTGGTGCAGTGCCAACTACCTGTGTCTGCAGAGAGCCTGACACAAGAGCCCGGAGAGGTGGGACATGCCCCATTCACCTCAGTCAGGGCCCTGTAGACGCGGCAATTCCACGGCTACATAATGTGATGCTGGAATCCCCCATTTTGCTGCATTTCGGTGCCCAGCATCCTCTGTTCTGTCTGTCACGCCGCCCTTCTGGGCCCTGCCTACCTCTTGTTCTACCGCTTTCCCCGCTAAGGGAGATAATTGAGTTACAGGGCCTGCGCCCCCGGCACAGAGGGGGGGTGCAGTTGGTTCTGAGCCGGATGTCCTGGCTAACATCACAGAAGCTGAAGCCCTGGAGCACTGAGTACAATGAAAAACCCACCCTGAGAAAGAAGCATGTCAGAACTACCCAACACGTGCTCCACCCATGTTCACCTCTGAGCTCCAGCTGGGTGTGTGTTTGGGCTGGCAGGAGAACGGGAACAAAGGACACGCCGTGGTGATAGCCACATTCATCGGTTCTACGCAATACAAGGACAGTGCTGCAGAATTTGGTCCCATTGTGCTGCGGGGCACGTGGGGCTCTGCTAATTATTATAATAAACAACCGAGTCTCCCTTTTTTCGGCATGGAGCTGTTATTTCTAGTCTTGCTTATTGCTAACTCTTGTCCTTCAGAGCAGTCTTTTACAGTACGTACTGCTGCAGCTCGGCAAATAATTCACACTATTCGATGAATCTCGGCCTTTTTTGTCGTGCCCGTGAATTGGTCACGAGCAGACCATGACATTCTCAGAAGCATCCAACCTGCTTTGCGCATTCCCTCGGAGGATCGTTCTTGGCCAACAGTTCAGTGTAGAATATTTTGCAGCTTGCCCTTCATTGGTTAGTTACGTGGGTCGCATGCCATTGATTCTCATCGCTGGTTGGAGGACGTTACAGCTCATGCATCTGACATTGGCCATCGTGATAGACAGGACAGTAGATTAGTTGGATCGGTCGAAGGGCAAGTCCTATACCCCAGCCGTAGCTTGCTCGCAGAGATTCTTGGCTTGTATTTCTCTGGGCCCTTCTGGAGCTAATGTCTCCTAAAATCTTTCGCATCAGCAAATTCTTCTGGAAACCATTCCGGCTGCCACCAGCCAGTTTTTGGTTTCCCAGGCTCACTTCCCAGAGAATGGCACCTGTGACACTCCATTCAGATGACCCCAGATTTGCATGGGACAGCCCTGATCCTCGCCCCCTGGGCCAACCACCCATTTCTCACTGGGAAAGTTCAGCTCAGGGCATCTCACGGTCACTTCTCTAGTCTGATCCCGGGCCAAGCAAAGCTCTGAGCATGAGTCTGCTTAAATATTCCCCTGGCCATTGCAGGGGATGGATTTTGGTGCTTTCTCTTCGTTAAGACACCCAAGGAATATCAGCCAAGGGATCGAACCGCAAGCTTCCTCCAGACTTCAGGTGTGATCTAATGGTGTCGTCTCCATGGAAACCCTGTATGTTTCCCAAATCTCCAAGAGTCTGGAATTGATACAGTTTTTCACTCTCCCGGCAGCTTTATTGAGCACATCCACTTTGGCTGGCCATCTAGACAGAGCATCTGTCCTAACATGTGCTGGGTCATGTGCAAAACAGGGGATGGATTCGCAGAGCCCGAAGGGTACCGAGAAGTCACCTACTCCAGGACAGGCCCAACAAAGAAAGTACCAGAACGCCACTAGACCTCACCTTCAGCCCCCAACTAAAACCTCTCCAGCGCATCATCAAGTATCTATAACCTATCCTGAAGGACGATCCCTCACTCTCGCAGACCTTGGGAGACAGACCTGTCCTCACTTACAGACAACCCCCCAACCTGAAGCAAATACTCACCAGCAACCACAGACCACTGAACAAAAACACTGACCCAGGAACCTATCCTTGCAACAAAGCCCGATGCCAACTCTGTCCACATATCTATTCAAGTGACATCATCATAGGACCTAATCACATCAGCCACGCCATCAGGGGCTCGCTCACCTGCACATCTACCAATGTGATATATGCCATCATGTGCCAGCAATGCCCCTCTGCCATGTACATTGCCCAAACCGGACAGTCTCTATGCAAAAGAATAAATGGACACAAATCTGACATCAAGAATTATAACATTCAAAAACCACTCAGAGAACACTTCAATCTCCCTGGCCACTCAATTACAGACCTAAAAGTCGCAATTCTCCAACAAAAAAACTTCAGATACAGACTCCAACGAGAAATTGCCGAATTGGAATTAATTTACAAACTGGACACCATTAAATTAGGCTTGAATAAAGACTGGGAGTGAATGGGTCATTACACAAAGTAAAAACTATTTCCCCATGCTAATTTTTCCCCTCCTGTTACTCACACCTTCTTGTCATCTGTTTGAAATGGGCCATCCTGATTATCACTACAAAAGTTTTTTTTCTCCTGCTGATAATAGCCCACCTTAATTGTTAGTCTCGTTAGAGTTGGTATGGCAACACTCATTTTTGTATGTTCTCTGTGCATATATAACTTCCTACTGTATCTTCCACTGCATGCATCCGGTGAAGTGAGTTTTAGCCCACGAAAGCTTATGCCCAAATAAATTTGTTAGTCTCTAAGGTGTCACAAGTACTCCTCCTCTCTCCTTTTTGCTTCTTCTGACGTCCTGGGGAGGAACATGGAGGGGATCTTTCCAGGTTTTGTGATGGTTCGGCTGTCCAGGCTCAGCCGTGGAGGAGAAGACAGAGGGTCCAAGCCCCCAGCTGCAGTCTGGCTTGCAGGCAATGATGACTCTGCCTCACAGCTGGATGGGCTGCGTTCTAAGTTGAGGTGAGAAGTTAAAGTCCCACCTCTCTTGTCCTGTCTCCGGTGAACTATCTGGGTCAGAAGTAAAGATCCCCTGGCACATTTGGAACACTGCAGCGGGAAACGCACGGCCAACGTTCCTCCGCTCGGTAAAGCAGATGCTAACGCTCAGGGCAGCATATTTGCTTCCACAGTCACTGCAGCACCAGAATCGAACACGAGGGGCCTAATTCTGAGCTCATCGAAGCCTACGGTGAAGCTGCTATTGGCTTCAGAGATGCAGGGTTAGGCCCCAGATCCTTCTAGGAGAAATATGTTACCGGGGTAACAGAGCACAGAGACACTGTCACCTGGACTGGGGTGAATCATTCAGAGCCCGGGGACAGGCAGACCTCCGAGCCTCCTTAGATCCTAAAGCGTTTTAGGGATCCCAGAGGGACCGTCCCCATGTACATGACCCATGTGTGGTGTCCTCTGCTCTGTACACAGGCCTGGGAGGACTTGATTTTTATTTGTGGATCATTTCGATGGATAATATCGCTATTTAATGTGAAGCATTTTTTAATTTTTATCGATTTGAAATTTCCCCCGTTGCGGGGAATTATGAGAGGGGGGGTGTCAGACAATAGGGTGCAGAGAGGCGCAGGCTGCAGCCGTGCGCTGGCGAGGGGCTGGCGGGCGTGGGCCGTTCCTTTCTCCGCGGCTCTGCCGGGAACGCCCGCTTTCTCTAATGACAGGGTGTGCCGCCAGGATGTCTATTTGGGGCTGCGGCTTGACTCGAGCATTTATCTTGGAAATAGAAAGGGCTTTTTTAAAGCACCAGGCCCAGGCAATAAGGAACGTATCGCCCTAAGCCCGGTCTGCAGGTCCTGCAGCACAGTGCCCCCGCCCCACTCAAGCCCTGAATTTCATCCCTAGCCTCCCCTCCAGGATCCTGACCAGGACTTCAGAGCAACCAAGGTACAGCCTAGAGAAGCCATCCCTGGCTTTACTCTGCGCCCAGGGCCGGGTGGGATGGGATGCTGGAATTAGGGTCAATGAGGATCTGTCCCTGGGAGCTGGATTGGACCCTAAGCCACTCCCGGGTGCAGTGGCAGATTAATGCACAGCCCGTGCCCAGGGGCCCCAGCCAATTTGAGGGCCCCACGAGCACTGGAACCTGTATAGAAGGGGGGGGGCATCGGCACTGGAACTGTGGCCCTGCCCCCTGCTCCTTTTTCTCCCCCCCCCGAGAGCAGCCCCCGGCCCATGTCCCTGCCCCCCCGGGTGCACCACCCAGGGCAGGTGGAGGGTCTGGGGCTCCCCACAGCAGCCGCCTGGGTTCCCTGGGGAGCTCTACCACGGCCCAGCTCCTGCATCCGGCTTCCAGCCTGACCAAGGGTAGGGCTTCAGGGGGAAGAGGAGGAGCAGGGGGTGTGGCCTCATGGCATGGGAGGGGCTAAGACCCACCTCGGCCCCCCACCTGAAGGAGGCTGGCGCCGGTAGCAGGGGCTGCACTGCATGGTGCGGGAGCTGATTCCCTTATCCCCACCACTCTGCGCCTGCCCCAGGCTACTACGCCCATGTTAAAAAATGAGGGGGGCCCATGGCCCCCCCGAGCACCCCAGTTCCAGCGATCCTGGGCCTAGGGTGACCAGACTGCAAATGTGAAAAATCTGGACAGGGGGTGGGGGATAATAGGAGCCTATATAAGAAAAACCCCAAAATCGGGACTGTCCCTATAAAATCGGGACATCTGGTCACTCTACCTGGGCCCCCAATCCGCCTCTGCCCGTATGGATGCCCCTGTAGGGCAGATGCGGTCAGTACAGCTCAGTGCTGCATATGTCCGTGTGGAGCGTCAGGGCCGGGCACCAGCAAAGCTCCCGGTATTCAGCCAGAGCTGTCCGGCCTAGGGGGACCAGACAGCAAGTGTGAAAAACCAGGACACTTTTTCTTTCGGGGGGAGGCAGGGCATAATTGCTTATATAAGACACAGCCCCGAATATCAGGGCATCTGGCCAGCCGTTGGTCTAGAAGGCTCTCACTAATGAAGGCATTTCTCTCTTCTCCATTGCTGTCAAGCCCAAGCCGGTGTGTGTGCGGCAAATGATTTACCAGCAGGGTAGAAAGAGAAGCCTCCCGCCCAGTGAGCGAGCCCTCAGGAGATCCCTTTCGTCCCTCCACCCTCCCGATCTCCCCGTCTGGGGCCGCACGGCCTCCCAAGCAACATCCGGAACGGCCAAGAACCAGGAGCCATCCCTGCTCAGTACAAGGGGGCGCTTAGGTCCGTGGAAGAATGTCTAGGTCCCCGGGGACCAGCACCTTGTTTTCTTCTTTATCCCCATGCCCCCTCTGTAGTCAGCCCTTGCGCTGTCCAGGATCTCATCTGCCCCTTATTTATTAATTGTATTAGAGGAGCGCCCAGCCGAGAGCAGGGCCCGCTGCGCAAGGCACTGTACGTCCCCGTGGTGAGAGAGAGCCCCTGCCCCAACACACTTACAAGATCAATAGACACAGGCGGGAGAGGAGAGTCATCGAGAGATGCAGGGATTTGCCCAAGGCTATGCCGTAGGCCAGCGCTGGGACTTGAAGCCAGGTTTCCTGAATCTTACTCAGGTGCGCTAGCCACTAGACCACACTGCCTTTCCTTCTGCACCCCAAGGCTTCTTCTGCTAGTGCTCCTGGTCACAGCCCTTCCCCCAGAAGCTCCGCTCGCCAGCCCTGCAGCCCTCCCTAGCCCCTCCTATTGCACAGAGAGACCCCGTGGTGACAACACTAACCTGGGGGCCGCAGGAGCCCTGGATACAACTCCCAGCTCTGCCACAGACTCCCTGGGTGACCTTGGGCGAGTCCCTTAGTCTCTCTGTGCCTCAGTTTCCCACCTGCAAAATAGGGAGAGCAGCCCTGCTGGGAGCTGGCAGGATAAAGACAGTGAAGATGAGGAGGAGCTCAGATCCTGCAGGCACAGAGAGGTCCCCTCTTGCCACAGGTGTGTAAGGGGGTGGGTCAAGCCAGCAGGGAAGCAGCCTGCAGCGGAAGTTTACCCCGCGGGAGCCCATGCTCCAGCTTCCCAACTGGCTGCCACGAGGATGCCCCTCTCCAGGGCTGCCCCTCCCTCGCTGCCCGTCATGAGCAAGGCCCGCGGGCAACAATGCCGACACCCTCCCGCAAGGAGCAGGCGGCGTGGGAAGGAACCTGTTGGCAACCGCTATGCGCTTGCCCCGCTCCTGCCCAGGGGAGCCTCTAGGAAGTTTTGTCTAGCAGCGGCTGCAGGGAAGGGCCTTTCCCCCCACAGCGAGCCGGCTAAGCCCACATCAGCTCCTCTGTGCGAGCATTATTTCATGCTTCAATAGGTTGCTGTTGGCCAGGAATGGTTGGATGGATTAATGCCTTCTCCAGGGGATTCCCCCCCCCCCCTCGCTGCACACCCCTCTCTGTCAAAATGCTACATAACAGGCTCTTTGCCAGCTGGAAACAAAGTCCCATTCAACAAGCTGAGCACAATCAACTAGTAGACCAGGTTGGGGCATTTCCCCAGAAGCAGGGACGGACAGCCCCCTCCCCAGTGCATCCACCCCGCCGCTCAGACTCTGGGCTGGGCTTAAGTGCTTCTGGAAAGCGACCGTAAAACAAATGTGGGATTCCAATTCCTCAGCAGCTGTCAATCAACGTGCAGGGGCAGATGTTTGCTGAGTGCCAGGACCGCACCCTCAAGCTGGGATCCGAATAGCCAGCTCCTAATTCCTGCCGTCGCCTGTTCACCAGGGAGCCAGCGGATAATTCCGTCGGGGCTGCCCAAGGCTCTCGGGGCTGTGGTCTGCTTTTAGCGTGTGCCCTGCGGGATGGGCTGTTCCTGGCATGGCGCCTCGAGGCGACGACTGCACACCAGTCTGCCAGGAGGAAATTCAGGACAATGGAAACGCAGCCAGTGCCGTGAGCAAGTAGGCCCCAGGGCAGCCCCAAAACTCCTGTGTCTCCAGGCAGACTTCAGGACCTGCGGGAAGCCAGTCTACTGAGCTCAGAAGGTCACTTCTCCGCCTGGCCACGTGAAGACGGGAACTCCAGCTGCTTGACAAACCAGTTCAAACTTTCACCAGTGTGCAGCGTGTTAAAGACAGTCAGTGCTCCAGGACTCTGTCCAGCCGCTCAAACAATGGGGCTTTCACTGTTTCCACAGACGCATTATTGCCTAGGCTACCAGCTCTCACTGTTAGGACGTTTTCCCTGCGGCTCACCTGAGAGACCCTATTGGCCAAGGTTAGCCCGTTAATGGTGTCATAACGCCCTTGCCCCGTTCCCTTTGAGCCCAGCTACGTCCGTGACCCTGAGAATCTGGGCGAAACTGTTCTTCCCTCTTGCACTCTGTTTCCATGAAGGAATCACTCCAGTTTCAGCACTTAGCTACCGTCCGGAGTCTGGGTTTTTCCAGAGGTTCAGTCCAAAAACAAGTCAAATAAAACTGGTCCAGGAACAAAAACAACAGTGGAGGCTGGCAGGGGGCCGCCGTGGGAGGTACATTCCTGTGACTGCTAACTGGGGATCAAACAGCCCACCCCCCCCCCGTCTGCCCGAGGCCCCGCTGGTTAACGACCCCCTGCCAACTTTAACAAGTCGGGGGCTGGAGGAGCACAGTTCACGCCAACGTTCAACATGCCACACGTGCCAGGCTTGCAAATAATCACAATCCCCGGCCTCATCTGGGGACTAGGGTGACCAGACAGCAAGTGTGAAAAGTCGGGACAGGGAGTGGGGGGGTAATAGGAACCTATATAAGAAAAAGACCCCAAAATTGGGACTGTCCCTATAAAATTGGGACATCTGGTGACCCTACCGGGGACACACAGAGGCGTGGCGAACCAACAGGAGCTTTCCTTGGGTGTAGCGCGGCAGCCCCGACTCTCCAAATGCAGCCGCAGGGCAGGATCGCGCCCAGCACGAGAAAGCCACAGCCTCAATTTAAACAGAGGTGCTGGTCCGCCTTGGAGAGCAGAGCCACGGAGCAGTGCATGCTGGGACACGTAGTCTCCAGGGGCCGCACCTGGGTGTTAAAGGGAGGATGGGCCTGCTCCGGGTCCTGGGCAAACCACCGAGGTGGCCCCACAGCTGGGTGATGTTAGGGAAATCCGATAAACTCCAGGCCTTCATGGCCCCTCCCGCCCAGGGACCTCGAGCCTCTCCTTTGAATCCATCCAGAACCACAGGGACCCAAGCGTTTCCTGGTCAAATGTACCCCCTGCACCCCCCCAGCCCACCCACACCTGCACGCTGATGGGCTTCCAGCCTGTGCACTTGGCTAGTTCTCCCACCAGGAGCCTTTCTCAGCCATGACGACAGCCGAGAAGGGGAAGAACAAGCGTCTCCATTTACGGGAGACCCACGATTCCGGATGAGACGGGAGCAGAAAAAGCCTGAAGGGGGGTGCAGGGCCCTACCAGAGGGTATAGCTAAACTGGGGCGTTAGTTAGGTGTGACGCCCAGGGTGGCTGATGCTGCGATAAACACCCTGGCATAGCCCCATCGCACAGTTACGGCCTTTGGATCCGACGCACGGCTTTATCCCTGATCATCTGCGCTCGTTAAAGCTCCCACAGCGTTCCTCACAAGTACAGGAATGTTATCCTGGGCAGATTCCAGCTCCGGCTAATTGTATTCTGCCTCCATCAATTGCCCCTGCTGGATACAGGCTCCTTCCTACCCGGAACGGTCCTGTGGAGTGCTGTGTTAAGCAGCTGTTTCATCACACCCCAGAGGTGGCTGCATTCCACGGATCACAAAGTAATCCCGGTACTGTCGGCACAGCTTGAAAAGCATCTTCAGACCTTCGAGGTGACGGTCCTCACGTGAGATCAGACTTTGTTAGTTTGTGAGCCAAACAATAGGAAGAGACTTACCCGAAATAAACGGAAAGACAAGATGGGGGAGGTACTATCTTTTCCCTCCCCCACCTTGTGGCTTTGATATCCTGGGACCAACGCAGCTTCAACAACACTGTGTAAACGGAAAGCACCTATAAAATAATACGTCCTGTAAATGGGGCGTATATACAGCCACGGGGAGGGTATGACAAGGCTGAAATTTATAGAGGGGCCGAATAAAAGGGGCCAGGATAGAGGCAGATTAAAATCAATTAAAGGGCCAGAGAAGGTAAATCAGGCACCCTATTCATCTCGCTCCTATTACAAGAACAAGGGGCATTCGATGAAAATGAGAGGCAACTCATTTAAAACTAACGAGAAGCCTAATACCAAGTTCTTATATAGAACTTGTGCCTCTGTAGAGCTCCAAACACTATCACTATTCCCATTTTACAGATAGGGAAACTGAGGCATGAGCCAGAGTCACCCAGCAGAGCCAGGACTAGAACTGAGGTCTCCTGAGTCCCATGCTCAAGCTCCTAGGCCACACTGTGGAACTGCTTGAGGACACGGTGTATCATTGACCTGCCACAGTCCCTGCCACGCCCCTGCACTAAAGCCAAGAGCTCCAGAAAGGATGTGGCATTTCCAGGGGTAAGAAGACCATCTGCTGTTACGTAAGGCAGGGCGCAAATCTGCGAGGGATTCAACCCCCATGCATCAGGGCACCCACTAGCTGGGGTGAGGCAGAAATCTCCTCTCCAGGCTGGTTATTCCAGCATTGCCCACTGGGCAGGGTTTCTTGCACCTATTCCAGAAGCAGCTGGTGCTGGTCACTGTCGGAGATGGGACACCGGGCCAGATGGGCTCCTGGTCTGATCTGCTCTGGCCGTTCCTGGGTCTCAGGATGCTAATAATAATGGCACGTTGGACACGGCTGCCCAAGTGAGGAGCAGCTTGTGACGAAGTGGGAATGTTCTTAATGTTTCCTCTGAATACTGTGTGGGTGCCTCAGTTTCCCCAAAGCATTTCTTAGGTATCTAGGTGGGGGGGATCAGGGTGTATAATTGTTGCAGAGCCCAAGAAGGCCCCTGGGATACTGTCTGGACAGAGAATGGCCGACACTCTGTCTCCTGGCAACTAATGGCCTGGGCCCCTCCTCTGCAAAGGTGCCAACTGAAGGTGTCGGAGAACAAAGAGATCAGGTGACCTCCTGGCCCAGGAAAGAGACAAAGCCCAGAGGAGGGGCTGGAGAGTTTCAGTTTGGAGCTAGCTGGGGACGAGGAGTGACGTGCAGACGTGGGTGTCTGGCTCACTGCTCCCCAAAATGGACCCTGCTGAGGGGTCCTGTTCTCTGGACCTACAAGCTCTGTTTTAGACCGTGTTCCTGTCATCTAAACCTCTGTGTTACTGGCTGGCTGAGAGTCACGTCTGACTGCGGAGTTGGGGTGCAGGACCCTGTGGCTGCCCCAGGACCCCGCCGGGGCGGACTCGCTGTGGGAAACGCATGGAGGGGCATATGCTGAATGCTCCAAGGTCAGACCCAGGAAGGTGAAGCCGTGTGAGCTTCTTGCCCTGAAGACAGTTTGCTCACAGAGAGGAGACTCCCCAGAGCCCTGCCTGGCTTCGTAGGGAGCAGTTCCCGAGCATCGCCCGGGGACTCCGGGACACTCCTGCCTTCGGCTAGGCAGGCAGCAAGGAAGGGGTTAAGCAGGGCCCCTTCATGCGTTGGGGCGCTGTTGCCAAGTCCCAGCGTGTTTCCTGGCCAGGACAGCAGTGAGGCAGGAGTCGCTCCCTGCCCCCTCAGACTGCAGTAGACCAAGCACTGCCCCACACGCCAGCCCGAGGCCCCCGCCTGGGGGTGGTTTTGTTCCACGCCAAATGGCGCTTTCCAAAGCAGCATCGCAGGAGGGGAGCAGAGCCAGCAGCTCCCCCGTCCCCTGCAAACCCACAACGGCTGCAAAACCCCCCCCCCCCCCCGCCCGGAAACCCTTTCGGCCCAGCCCAACTTCCGCTGGGGAGAACGGCCCCGGGCGCCAACGGGTGCAGGATTGGGCCCTTTCCCTGCAACTCTTTTCTCCTGTCTTTCATTCTGACCATCCTCCCCTCCCCGCGCTCCTCCTCCGCCTGTTCTCTCTCTCCCAGGCCCTCCCTCTAGGCCTATTCCCAGTCCCTCTCTTGCCCTCACCAGGCCCCTCTTCACTCCCTCTGTCCTGGTCCCCCTTCCACCGGCAGGGCGTGTGCTGTTATTAATACCATTTCCAAGGATCTCAAAGCACTTTCCAGAGGCTGCTTCATTGGCGACCCCCGTAGGAGGCAGATTAGAAGGATTGTCCTCATCTGCCCCCTGAGGAAGGTCATGGCCATGCCAAGGGGACTTGTTCTGAGTCACACAGCGAGTCAATAACATAGCTAGGAATAGAACCCAGGAGTCCTGGCTCCAGGGCTCTAACCACTAGACTCTGATCTCTCTTCAGGAACCCTCCCATGCTACAGGGATGTGTGGATTAGACATGCTTGGAGAGAGAAATGGGTTCCCAGCGTGAGCTCCTTGCCCCTGCTCCAGCCCCTTTTCGCTGCACCAGAGCATCACCCAGGATCCAGCCAGGGTAGGGGTCACCCAGTGGAACATAGCCCTGGAGCTGCCCCAAGGACCCCTTTGCAAGCCCTGGCGTACGGGGCATGCTGGGGGGGTGAGGGGGCAGGGAGGCTACCGTAATGTACCCTGGAATTTACATTCAGAGCAAAGGCACCACTGGCTGAAGCACAAGCGTTTGGGAGTTGGTTTGGGTTGACTAAACCCCCAGAAGCGAGTTTGCGTTTGCAAATCCCCCAGCCTCGTGCCTGGGGGCGGTTCTGAGCCACAGTTCGTTCTGTTCCCCGGGGAGTCTGGCTCCACGGTTCTGGGTTTGGGCCCTCCTCAGTGCCCAGCCCACGTTAACGCATGGAACCTGGCAAGGTCCCTGGAGAGGTAGCTGGCCAGGTCACCGCTATGCGGGAGTTGCCCTGTGCCCTTAAGAACGGATTCCCTCATGAGCTGGCTGACTAAAAAGCTCTGCAGAGGATCTTTCAAACGTCATCGCTCCGGGGTGGGTGCTCCAGGCGTTGGAGCCTCGACGGGACCTCCCAGCCCGGGCCCGTGTGACTCAGAGCAGTGACACGCGGTGCCCAGCGCTGTAGGGAGTCCCGGGATAAAATTCAGCCACCGCTTTAAATCTCTTCCCAGGGGAGAGAGATCCCCTCACCCCGCTCGGGTCTGTGCCCACCCAGCTACCCACAAACCAGTCGCCGGGCGACACAGCACCGTGGGACCCTGGGTCCTGCCTCCCTGCCAGGCTAGGAGAGCATGGTTTGGGCTTGCACTGGGGAAGGGAGTGAGTAGGGTCTCAGGGAGGAATTGGAGTGTGAAGAGTGGTGCCTGATGACAGGGAAGATGGGCTCTCAGCACCCACCTGAGGCAGCCTCTGGTCCAACCCAGGATGATGGGCCTGCAGCTCCATACATGGGCGGATTGTCCCACTAAGGACCCGTAGTTCTTCTCTTGCCAAGCCTGTCGCACTGCGGCCTGCGATGGGCTGGGCTGGGGAGCGGGAAGAGGGGGTTAATTATAGGCTGCAGGATGCATCCCCCAGGGCTGTCCCACAGCCAGAGCAGCGGGAGTTCCTGGAAAGCCGGCCGGTTCCCGGCCAAGCCTGGCTGGCCCCCTCTGGAGTCCCTGAGCCCCTTCTGGGCTTGGCCAGGCCAAGGTCTGAAATCAGAGCTGAAATCAGCGACAGCTGTGAGGGGCCATCTCTGAGCGAGTCGATGGAGAGCCAGCTGCCCTGTTCCCTTCACCGAGCTGAGCTACTCAGGGGTCCCTCTGCCTGGGCAAACTCCCACCCCCCACTGATCCACCAGCTCCTACTTCTTCCCCCATCCCCCTTTCCAGATCCCCCGGACCACTCTCCTTCCCTCCCCATCCACCCCCACTCCATGAGGAGTTAATGCCGGAGCCCATTAGGTCACCCCCATTGTCCATCAGCTGAGATGACCCACTGCCCCCCACCAAATCCAAAGGTGAGGTTATGAAGCCAGCTGATGATGACCCCACAGGGGCAGGGCTGGGAAGCCTTCCAAGTCCTAGAATCATCCGTTCTTTTCCTCATGCTCCCCACACGTACTCTGGAGCTGCCAGCACAACTGTATTAAAGCAGACGCCCCACAGGCCTGTGTCTAAGGCCCCTGCTCCTGGAGTCACATGGTGAGATCAGAATCTCAGCTGTCATTAAAAAAATATTATGTATCCAGCTCTCCTGGCTGCAAGGAAAAGCTTGGAAATGTGATCTGTGTGTAACCGAAGCATTGACCGCCGCCTGCATCTGCAGAGAGCCCGAGCCAATCTCTCTGGGAGGGGGGCCTGCCCTGATACTACCCGAGTCTGCAGAGAGCCTCAGACGATCACTCTGAGAGCAAGGAGGAGCTGCACTGAGTATAGCCACATCTGCCTGAATCTGCAGAGAGCCTGAACCCATCGCTGTGAGAGGGAGTAACTGACACAGTGACACTGCCCACGTCTGCAGAGAGCCTGAGCCCATTACTCCGAGAAGAGGAACTGCCCCGGACAATTCAATGGGGAATGCACCCCAAGACCTACCAAACTCCACCCTGCAGAGACACACCGGTTGCTGGGCTTAGTACTGGGGATCCCCCAGTCCCTTATTCTGGACGGGCAAGGAGGACCCTTGTTACCACCCCTGCTGCTCCTGAAGGGAAAGGACCCCTCAGTGCTGCTCCTGGGGTGAAAGGGGCCCCCCGATGCAGCTGCTTCTGTCTCTTTGGGAGGGGACCCCCCTGCCACTCGAAGTGGTGGTTGGGGCCACAGGCAGCACGGGGCTGGATTCCTCGCAAACCTCCCAGAGCCCAGGGGCCGCAGGCTGTTCGAATCCTACCCGGAGGGGGGTGACTGGGAATCTCAGAGCCGTTGTGAGGAGAGACAGTGGGCCTTGCCTCGGGCACACAGGGCAAAGTCCGATCTGAAACAGCCAACAGGACGGGGCGAGTCTGGGTAACGGGGCTGAAAGTTGCTTCTTGACCCATTTCTTTCCCACCGCAGTAGAGATGGGACCGAATTGGCCCCCACCTTTGTAATAAGGAGGTGACAGGAGGGGCCAAAACTGACCCCACCCCTGTGTATTCATGGCTGGGTCAGGTCCCACACTGGAAACGGGGCTATTTCCCAGTACCAGTTTGGATGCAGCTGCCCCTGCGAGACTGTGGCTCCAGGTGGTGAAATTGTCAAGAGCTCAGCTGTTTTCGGGACATTTCTCCACCACAGCAGACGGTGAGCTGGGCACATGCCGTGGGATTTCCTCCGCTCTGTGGCAAAGCCTTGAAAAAGAACTCAGGGAGTAGAGCGGGTCGGGGATTTCCCATCAGAACAGTTTTCCACGTGGAAATTTGGCCAAATGTCCGTTGGAGAAGATCGAAAGCACGGCTCCCTGGCTGGCAGGCAGAGGGAGAAATCAACAAGACACTGCAGGGGGCTACCAGAGGCTGAATTCCCGGGAGGCAGGGGGTCAGCTTCCAGCAGCCTGCCTGGTTGCCTCTTGTCAATTTCAGTGAAATTAACCAGAAAATTCTGTTTGGTTCTCCCCAAATGGAATGTTTCTTAGGATCCTTTTCTGTGAAAAATTTGGTGGTTGGGGGTTTAGTCCCAATTTGGGACTATCTCCCCCCGTCCCCAAATGTGAACTTTTTCCCAGGAAGGGACTTCCATGCTTTAGACAGCTCCATTCAGGAGATTCCAGCAGTGCAGGGCACACACACCTGATCCAAACTAGAACACCGAACCTAGGGACACCCTGCTCTGACTCCAGTCTCAGCCCATCCCACTATTGAAGACGATCATTATTTATGCTTAAAAGACACTGGGTTTTTTTAATAATAATTTGATGCTCTGAGGTTTATAAGCAACTTCTTGGCCCCTAGGAAGTCAAATCAGTTTCCTTGCTGAAGAGTGCGCAGGTGCACCTTAGTGGGTTGTTTTTGTAGGGTCGTCGAGGAAGACTGGTTTATTACAGCCTTGTGCGTGAGCTCTGTGCTGCATACCCTGAATTGTTGTTGTAGGGATGCGCATAAATCATGGCCCGGTGCATGTTTGCTTGTTATCAGCATGGCTCTGCCGGGCTGTGTAGCTGGGTTGTTATTGTAGGGTTGCTCAGAATAGCAGGGTGGGCGCGTTGCAAAAGGGCTTGTGTTATCAGGGTAGCTCATCAGTGCTGGAATTTGAGCTGGGGGAACAATTTGTGACCTAATAATTTATCCGGCCAATGTAGCAACCCTGCTTGCGAATGAGGCATGGACCAAACAGGACTGGATCTCAGGAGACCTGGTTCTATTTCTGGCTCTACCATTGGCCTGCTGGGTGACTTTTGGCAAGTCACACCCGCTCTCTGTGCCTCGGTTTCCCCATCTGTAAAATGGGGATAATGATACTGACTTCCTTTTTAAAGGGCTTGGGTATCTACAGAGGAACAAGGTCTATATACGAACTAGGTATTACGAGACTGCTCTCCTTTGCCAAGGGCTGTGAGATCCACTGCTGAGGAAGGGTCTAGGCGAGCTAGCCAGGTACTGTTTTCCCAGAGTCTCTCTGTTCAGAACTGGTGGGCCAATGTTTTCTGTGCTGCCGTCCCAGGCTCTGGGGGACCCAGGAGTATTCAGCCTCTGAGCTGCATGGCCAAGCCCAGACATTCAAAAATCGTGAGACTGGCTGAAAAATCATGAGATTTTTTTTAAAAATGTTGAGTTCTTTTCCTTTGCATTCTCGTTTTCAGCCCTTTACGGTGCCTTTGCTTCGTATTTCAGGCTTTTCTCTGCCACCGTGAGAGCTAGAAAGTGGCTTTAATGGAAGCTGACGCTTTTATGCAATCTCCTGATTCCAGCAGCTGGGGCTTAAGAAAAACACCAACTATCCTGGGAGTTATGAGACAATTGCGAGAGATGGCAATGTGGGATTGGTCAGCTGAGTCACATGGCCTTGGTTCTGCTCCCTGATTGGAGGACCTCGCCTTTCTGAACACCTGGTGCCCAAAACAAAGTTCAGCTCCACACAAAAGAGATTTTGTTTCTGAAGCTTCAGCGAGGGGCCCGGGATTCCCTCCACACCGACGCTTGTGCAAGCAAAACTTTGTTCATACAGATGCTTGTGACAAAGAGGGTGTGATGGTCGGGTGACCAGATGTCCCGATTTTATAGGGAGAGTTCTGATATTTGGGGCTTTTTCTTATATAGGCTCCTATTACCCCCCACCCGCTGTCCCAATTTTTCACACTTGCTGTCTGGTCACGCAGCTTGTGCAGTGGTCTCTTGCTCTTCCCCCGGTTCCAGTCAGGCTGCAACATGCTAACTTTAGTGTTGCTCATGCTAGTTTGTTATTGTAGGGTTGCGTAGAAGAACTAGGCTGCACGCTTTGATCTATTTCGGGGCTCTCTTTCGGGGGCTAGGCAGCTGGTGCCAAAGACAGCTCCCATCCCAGCCCTATCTCCCCACGGCTGCCCAGGGCAGTCAGGCGTGCTCCTCCATCAGCCCTGGGCAGAGGTGGAGGCAGCTCCTTGCAGCGCTTACCTGGCTCCATGGCCTTCCCCAAGACAGGGGCCAATGTCCCTCTGTGGATCAGCTGGCGACGGGCACCCACACTGCAGCTCCTGCTGCCCTTGTCCCCCAGCTGGTGGACTGATGATCCTCCCACCCACCCGTCCCTCAAACTGCTTCCCAATCTCTGACCTCCCCCTGCGGCACCTTGGAGGACAGAGTCTGTGTGTAGGATGGAGGCCAGAGTGCAGGGGCCTGGAGCCCACCTCCCCGGGCCAGATGATGTGTTGTGGGGCCACGTCTTACAATGGGACTTAGCAATCCAAGGGTTTAACCCTCTGAGCACCGCAGGCAACGCCCCTCATCCTCAGTTGCGCTCACCTGCAGCTCCAGAGTTCTCCTCCTCCCCTCCCCACTCCTGAAGACTCCTGTTCCCTCGGGGAAATGACCCAGCCCACACCTAGCTCTGCTGCAGCCCCGGAAGTGCCCTGCCCTGCCCAGTCCAGCTGTCCCGGCCTCCCTGCTAGCCCTACCCGGCCTCCCTGCTAGCCCTACCTGGCCTCCCAGTCCCAGGTCCGGTTCCGGCTCCCTGTACCCACTCCCCAAATCCATCCCCCACCCTCTGATCTGCCAGGAATCCAGCATCCCCCCAGGACGCTCGCTCGGCAGCGTCATTTCCCTGCACCAGGGCACGCCAGAAACCAGACTGCCAGCCCCCACCGTGCCCATTGCAGGCCAGCAATGGATTCCCTGCTCTGTTCATTCCCTCTGGGGCACCTGGCACTGGCTGCTGTCAGAAGACAGGATACTGGGCTAGATGGACCTTTGGTCTGACCCAGTCTGGCCGTTCTTATGTTCTTATGACCCAAGAGTAGGGTTGCCAACCCTCCAGGATTATCCTGGAGTCTCAAGGAATAAAAGATTACTCTTTCATTAAAGATTGTCATGTGCTGAAACCTTCAGGAATACGTCCAACCCAAACTGGCCACCCTCCGAGGGATCAGGGCCCAGGGCTAATACCTGGGGACTGGTACAGCCCTGGAGTGACTGGTTAGGCTGCCATCTAGTGGTGACTTGCTGTATAGCCAGTTTGGGCTGGTGAGGGTGTGTGTGTGCGCGCGTGTAGCTCTGCCAGCTGTGCAGATGTACAATCCATTTTATTATCAGAACATACAAGGTCTCAGGGCGGGAAGACGAGAGGCAACAGATCAACAGGGAATCTGCGCTGATCCTTCTCCGCATTGTGCTCAGCGCTCCAGGCAGGGCTGTTCTGCCAGCCGGGTGGGGCGCCAGGACCCCTCTCTGTGGGCAGGCGGGTGGGATGGGGCAGGCAGGCAGGTCAGTGATTTGGGCAGGAGGCTTCCTCTGTAACTCTGAAAGCCTGGGGCCCCTCCCGGGTCCTCCTGCAACGTACCAGCTACGCGGGAGCAGCGCCTGGCAACCAGGGCCCCCTGCTCGGCTGATGGGCCATTGGAGTTGGGTCCCAGTGCAGCCGGGTTCTTTGCTGTCACCCCAAGGGATGAATCTTTCGTTCCCACACAGAATGACAAGGCTGAGGCCTGACCCACCCCCCCCCCAGTGGCTGACCCTAGCCCAGCCGAGTTAGAGAAACACAAACACACACACCCCAGCGTGAAGGGAGACTGGGGTAAAGGTGGCAGACACCGGTGGCGGGGTTCCTGCCTGGACGGGGCTAGAAGCTAGCCCAGTACAAAGCACCTTTCTCCAGAGGTATAACGCGGAGGGCAGAACCAGGCTATGGGTAAAGCATCGCCCACAATCCCACAAACACTCTGTGTCCTCCCCCAGCCCTGCAGACTGGCTCCGCAAAGGTCAGAGGCTTGTCCCCACCACCAATAGAAGCGGGTCCAATAACAGCTCGTCACCCCCACGATGGACACGGTACAGACACCGTGTGCAGACTACAGCCAAGCGCCAAGCGCCAATCCGCCCGGCACTCAGCGCCTAGCAAAGAGGACCCTTGCTGGATGGACTTTTTAAAATGGCTGGGTGAGTTTAGTGGCAAAGGGAGCGGGGAAGTCATAGCATGAGACAAGCAAGTGGGGCTGCGGGTCCTGACTGAGGGGCGCCGGCAGAGCCGCGTGGAGCCCAGGGATGGGCTAGCAGGGGGCTGTGTGTCAGGGATGAGGGGCATTGGCAGAGCTGGGGTGGGGGGAGCCCGGCACCGGAGCAGCCGGGAACACACTGGAAGAGTCCAGGAGAACCGTTGATCTCTGCCGTGTCCAACTCTCCAGTCGTGGGACGTTTAAAAAGTCTCACGCCAAAGGAAGCCAAGCGAGGAACCTGGTGCGCTGGCCGCTGGCAAATCGATGTTGATCGATGGCTGCCAGGCTGAAGAAAGCCCAGCTGCTGTGCTGACCGGGACTGATAAAGGGCAGGTGGGCGCAGGGTGAGAGGGGCATCGCTGGGACATGCTCCCAAGGACAAGCCACAGGGGCTAATTCCACCCATTCCTGACCCACTACATCAAAATCCCTGCCCCACAATGGGCCCTAACGGCCCCCCACTGGCAGCCTCGGGGCGCCACGGGCCTCGGAGGCAGAGATCCCTTCACACCCGTCCAGGAGATGGGCAGGGGCATAGGACGGGAAGGGAGCTGCTGGGTCATGGAGAGCTGCCCCTGGGGGGCTTGCCCAGCACCCCCTGCCTGCCCCTGCCTATGCTGGGCGCACCCCCAGCATCAGCACGTCGGTATCTCGGGCTCCCAGCAGGGCACCTTCTTTTGGCCTCGCTGGAAGAAAAGAACAAGGATTTCAAAGGTTCATGGGAAAGGGAAAGGCCACGGGGGGGTCCCCGATCGGGCTGCGGTGGCAGATTAATGAGCCTCGTTTAAGATAACGCATTAAGCCGCTGATCTGCCTGACGGATGGGCCCGTCTGTGCCGAGCACTTAGGGGGTGTGCCGCTCGCCAGCACTGGGGGTGGCACCGTGCCAGCGGGTACCAGGTATCCAAGCAAAGTCAGGCCCCGCTCCCACCCCCAACCCCAGCCTCTGCCTCCTCGGACAGTAAAACTGCCCTCCTCCCCCATATGATCTCAGGTGGGGAGGGGTGTGATATGCGGGAGGGGCAGGACTGTGCCATCCCCCGCGACGCCCGCCCCCCTCGCCACCACACAGGGGGCTGCCCATTATCTGGCGTCGTTAAAGAGCAATTAGATGGAAATTAAGCTGAGAACAAGTATTGATTAGCTCATTAAGGCTGGGGGAGCCGGCTCTGTCAATAGGCATTACCCGCCGCTCAGCCCATTATCTGCAAGGTTAAAGTCTGCGGTTGCGGCAGCTCATTAAAAATCCCAGGGCCGTATTGATCCCTCCCCACAAAAGGGCGCTCTTCTTTGGTGCTCGAAAGGGTCAGAGCTTCCCCGCCCCCTCTCAGCAGAGATCCAGGAGGGGAGGGGAAGAACCAGTCCCCAGGCACTCAGCAGCCCCTCTAGGGACATGTCTGTCATTCTCCCCGCTTTACAGATGGCAAAACTGAGGCCAGGGCATTCCCCTGAGGGGAACAGAGCCCAGGTCTCGTGACTCCGCCCCCTGCGCTGACCACCGAGCCGCCATCCCACCTTTGCAACCTGTCTCTCCGAGGGTGGCGCCCCAGCTGGAGGTGGGCGGAGGATGGGCCCGGTTTGGTTCTGATTCTGGGATGGCTCTCACCCAGATTTTTGTCCCAGGCGTGTGCCCAAGTCCTGCCCTGCTCCCGCTCAAGTTGCCATGCTCCTAGAGACTTTGATGGCACCAGGATCAGGGCTGGTGATCCGGAGTACCTGGGACTTCTGGCCGCAGCAAGCCAAGCACCGCGGTCTCCAGGCACATGAGACAAGCCAGCACCTGGCACCACATTTTGTCCACCAGCCCTGGCTGTGCATGTCCAGCTAGTGAATCTATTCAAAGCCTCCCCAGGCTATGGGAACAGCAGGGAACAATTAATAATGTAAGTGGCTCTAATGCGGCGGGGCCATCTAGGGACCAGAGAAATCACAGCTCAGCCTCTAATCCCAGCCTCTGGGGAGCGTTCACCGCTGGGCCTGCCCTCTGTGTGAGGTTCTCTCTCCATCCATGGTCTCTGTGCTTCTCTCTAAGCATCATGCCCAACCCACTGCTGGCTCCTGGGAAGGTTCATCTGCTCGTGGGATGCCCCAAGGCCCCAGTGTAAGTGCACTTGGAGAGAAAACCAGATTCCTGGGACCAAATCAGCACAGCTGTCACCAGGCTGGCCAATAAGGGTCTGTCTACACTGCCCACTAAACCCAGGCCTAGCTCAAGGTTGAGCCCAAGTCCCACTTCTGTTCCACACACAAATGTCTGACTCGGGTCAGCAAGCCCACAGGGCCCGGTCCTAGGCCCCTGCTGGGGGGGTGGGTCAGAGCCCGAGTCCCGTTGCGACTTAGGTCCAAGCCCCTGCAGTGTGGACGAGCCAGAAGGTCTGTGTGGTGCAGTGTCAGGCCTTGGCACGGTTGTGGGACCTAGGCCCAGCGGGTGTAAATGCAGTGTGAACGCCCAAGCACAGGTTGGGGAACCCCGAGTGCACCAGCCCGGGGCCCACCAAGCCGGTTTACACGCAGTGTAGAGATACCCTGAGAGGCTGGTCCTAGGTGAGGCCAGCTGCTGCCTCCACCCCACAAGGGAGCCAGACTCCCACTCCCCAGGCCTGTCTGTGGCGGAGGGAGCCGGGCCTGGCGGATGCCGCTCACAATCGCTCTCAGCAGTGACTGGGCAGAGGCAAGGGTCACCACGGGGAGGAAGGAGAGCCCAGTGGTTAGGGCATGAGCCTCTGACTTGGGGAAACAGCAGGTCGGTTCCCAGCACTACCCCAGACTTCCTGAGAGCGTGAGCCGCTCCGTGGCTCAGTCCTGTGGGATAATAGTCTTGCCACACGGGGTGCCTGATGAGAGACAAGGATTGCAACGTGTCACAGTCAGAGGGGCTTGTAGGGAGCCACCAAAAGACGCCAGGGGCAGTGTATTTATCTGAACGAATGCCCACAGTAAAGTGGTTTGCCATTTTACTCCCCAGCCCCACCTGCTGCCGGAAATTTCACTTTCCCGTCAAAGCCTCTAGACATCCCCAACCGGAGCCCTTCTGTGTTAGGCTAAGAGCCATCTCTTTCTGAGCTCAGTTCCTGGACTCTGATCTCAGCAGACGGAGCCACTTGCTCGACACCCAGGGCACTCCGGGGCGTGAGACACACATTGGGGGACCCGGGAGCAGAACCTGGCCCAGCGCAGTTAGGAGACGCTGATGGAGCGACCAGGATGGCACAGCCTGTGGCGTCACCGTTTATCTGGCGCTGCGAGGGATGGCGGCATGGTGTGGGCCGCGCTAGCAGGAAGGCAGGCCCCTGCTGGCCTTAAAATCCATGAATGAAACCCAGGGAAAGATTTCCATTGAATTCGCTGGCTTGTGCATCTGGGCTTAAGCAAACAAGGCAAAATCCCACGTGCTAAAGAGCTTACAGTCCGGTCCATCAGCTTTGATTCATATCGCGCGCGGGGTGGATTCAAACTCATGAGCAAGAGGTGACAGGACCATGACAATCCCCGTCCCCTCCCCGATCGTCCTTTACATTAATGTAACAAACCCCACCGTGGGTCGGCAGCAAAGACGGAGCTCAGCAGCGCTGAAGGAGTATTTGGCCGGCGGCGGTAGTAGGCTGTTACCCTCCACAGGAACGGGCCATTAGCAGGGGCACAGGATCTAGCGTTTGAACTGGAGGGGGATTGCACGTTGCACCGCGGCTAGATCTGCCGTCTAACTCCGGAGGGCGGGAGCCGGCGGGAAGAGGACAGGCTCCTTCTTGTTTTTTTCCCCGCCATGGTTTTTCCGTCACAAGGGAGCAGCGAGCGGGGTCAGCAGCATGAGCAGGCATTGGCAAACCTGAAGGCCCCGCCCAGCTTGGCTGGGAGCTTCCAGTTCCAGCCTGCCTTCCGCAGCCCTCGTTTACCCTGCCCCAGAGCGGTGCAACTATTAATCTTGGCTGACGGTTTCCAAAGTGCTAATTGAGAGGAAAGGTAGCAGCGGCTCCAGCCCTAAAGGTAAAAGCACTTTCCACTTAATGGCCTGCTTAATCAGAGCCAAGCGCCAGGGGCCCGGGGAGCAGGAGGAAGGGATTGCAGAGATTGCTGCAGGTGAGCCAGACCCGGGCACTAATGAAGCTAGGAAGAGAAAAACACACTCCGGTGCCGGTCCGTTCGCAGCGTGGGGGAAAACGGGAAAGGCCGGCTTGACCTGCCGACCCTTCGGTATACCTGGCAGGAGGCAGGAGAGGGAATTCTGGGAAATTCCCAGAGGCTCATGGGAGTTTGATGTCTCTCTTTTCAAAGTTCCCCTGGGCTCGGTGAGATTGCCACGGGAGCTGTGCTAGGAAACCGGGCCTAGCTACCCAGCAGGCACTGGGTGAGCAGAGCGCCCGTGGGGGCCCGAAAGGACCAGGGTTCTTCCCGGCCAGTGGGGCAATGCTGGGCCCTCGCGCTTCGGCTCTGCGAAGGGGGCAGTTTCCTACATCAGATGAGGCCGGAGTAGGTCTGAGGCCATCTGCTCCCCCACAACTCCGCAGCACCGCTGGGCTGGCAAAAGGCGAAATCCGGTCAGCCAGGGGGAGGTGACCTGGGTCTGTCAGGCCTGGAAATCCAGCGTCTCCTCCCCTCTCTATTTCTTTCACTGGGATTCTTTGGGCGGGTTTGGCTTCTTTTCTCTCCACAATAAATGCTTTGATGCTCTTTTGGTGTAGAAGACATCAATATCTAGAGCATGAACAACCCTACAATAACAAAGCCGTGTGCTGAGCCCAACACCCACTAACAACCCTACAGTAACAAACCCAGCACTCCTGGTCAACCCTACAATAACAAAGCCACGTGCTGAGGACAACACCCACTAACAGCTCTACAAAAACAAACCCAGCACTCCCGAGCAACCCTACAATAACAAAGCCACGTGCTGAGGACAACACCCACTAACAGCTCTACAAAAACAAACCCAGCACTCCTGAGCAACCCTACAATAACAAACCAGTGTGTCCAGCCCGGACTCCTGGTCAACCCTACAATAACAAACTAGTGTGTCCAGCCCGGAAAAGCCGTGTGCTGAGGCCAACACCCACTAACAACCCTACAGTAACAAACCCAGCACTCCTGGGCAACCCTAGAATAACACACTAGCGGGTCCAGCCCAGAAAAGCCGTGTGCTGAGGCCAACACCCACTAACAACCCTACAAAAATAAACCAGCACTCCTGGTCAACCCTACAATAACAAAGCCACGTGCTGAGGACAACACCCACTAACAGCCCTACAAAAACAAACCCAGCACTCCTGAGCAACCCTACAATAACAAACTATCATGTCCAGTTCAACTCTCTTGAGCAACCCTACAATAACAACGCACTGTGCTGAGCCCAACACCCACCACCACCAACAAACCAGTGTGTGTATGATGGGGAAAATTACAATTCAATGAGGAAACGTATCCCAGTTAGACATTTGTAAGGGTTATTGAACAAATAACTGCGAGTAAGAAGGAAATTAGTTTGAAGGAAGCTAGTTTGAAGGTGAGGACTCAAAGGCGGCTCCTCTGTTGGCTGAGATGTTCCCTGGGCAGCACAATGGGCATTCTCCTGGTCCCACCTCAGCTCTGGCACCGCTGGGGGTCAGGTCCTGGCTCAGACTCAGGGTGCTTCGGGGGTGGGGGGGGGCTACGGTGCTTTTCGTTTCTGGGCTCCCAGGCCACGCTGATCAAACTGCTGTCGTCTGGCGGCTGCTTGGTGAGTCCTGAGAGATGAGCTGGACCTAGTGTGTCCAAATCGCCCTCCTGGTAGGCTCCAGTCAGCGTCCTCGCTGGGCATCTCCGTGGCAAAGCAGGAACGGTCTGCAGTGTTTTTATGAGTGACGTGCATGGCAGTGACTTGCTTGGCTAGAGCTGGCTACCCAGCGGGTGCAGAAAGGTTAAATAGCTGCTCTTGGGGTTGACCAGGAGACAAGAGGAGGGAGGATCACGTACCTGTCGGGGGTGGTACGGCCAGGTCATCTGGCTGAAACCGACCCATAGCGATGGAGGAGCCAGAGAGACCATGGGAACCCCAGTGACAGGAGCACGAAGCCAAGAAGGAGAAGATCCCACCACCATCACTTCTCTGCAGGACAAGGCCTGAGCAGGAGAACAAAGGGGCCAGGTGGAGACGGAGATCTAGGGCACCCACCCAGGGAACAAAAGACAAAGGGACAGAGCAAGGGAGAGAGACAAAGTGGATTGTGCAGCTGCGTGGCTGGGTGAAGCCCTGAGGCTGGCCAGTCTGAACGCTGCCTTCGCCTTTGCTAACGGAGGCCCTTCCCCAGGCCGTGCTCCAAGGCACTCACCAGCCCTGCTCGGCTTTGGGAAGGCGGCCTGGTGTCACCGCAAACACGGGCGGAGGGGCATTGAGCCCCAGCGGGTGGACACGTCTCTGCCCCGGAGGCCTCGCTGAGCAGAGCGCCCGGGGGAGAGCAGCACGCCGGCGCCCGGAGGCTCAGTCTCAAGGACGTTGAGTAAGAACTGGGGCACAGCGCAGACCCCATGGATCCGAGAGGCCCAGGATGGAACGGCCCATGGAGACTCTCCGGTCTGGAGCTGGCCCAGGTGGCTTGTTGGCAGAGTCCCAAGGGGAAGTTTGTTCTGCCACTGCCTGCTCTGCCCCACCCAGGATATGAGTCGACAGTGTGCCCTTGTTGCCAAGAAGGCTAACGGCATTTTGGGCTGTATAAGTAGGGGCATTGCCAGCAGATCGAGGGACGTGATCGTTCCCCTCTATTCGACATTGGTGAGGCCTCATCTGGAGTACTGTGTCCAGTTTTGGGCCCCCCACTACAGAAAGGATGTGGAAAAATTGGAAAGAGTCCAACGAAAATGATTAGGGGTCTGGAGCACATGACTTATGAGGAGAGGCTGAGGGAACTGGGATTGTTTAGTCTGCAGAAGAGAAGAGTGAGGGGGGATTTGATAGCTGCTTTCAACTACCTGAAAGGGGGTTCCAAAGAGGATGGATCTAGACTGTTCTCAGTGGTGGCAGATGACAGAACAAGGAGCAATGGTCTCAAGTTGCAGTGGGGGAGGTCTAGGTTGGCTATTTGGAAAAACTTTTTCACTAGGAGGGTGGTGAAGCACTGGAATGGGTTCCCTAGGGAGGTGGTGGAATCTCCTTCCTTAGAGGTTTTTAAGGTCAGGCTTGACAAAGCCCTGGCTGGGATGATTTAGTTGGTGTTGGTCTTGCTTTGAGCAGGGGGTTGGACTAGATACCTCCTGAGGTCCCTTCCAACCCTGATCTTCTATGATACTAGGATTCTAGGATCCAACCCAACTCTGGGGCAGCCGTCTCCCCGTTGCTCCCTACGGCTGCATCTCACTTCTCTACCAGCCTCCCTGCCCTGGGGTCTCATATAGGCCATGATGGCCCCCATGGGCATTTCTCCTTCCTCGCTGCTTGGACACGGTCCGCTCCTTCCTTGCGGGTGGGAATCCAGTGCTCGTGCTCCTGGTGCCCACGTGGGATCACACACGCGAGCGTCCTGGGGGATCAGTGAATTAAAGATCCAACTGCGTGACCCGGAACAACACCCCCGCGGCAGATGACGTAAGGCAGACAATCAGGGGCGTCATGTCCACCTGAAGAGTGGGCCGGTGAAATGCAGCGCTCACCCCAAAGCACGTGCAGGCCTGGCTTTCTGCAGCGTGTTGCTGGCTCCCTGGCAAACCCGCATCCTCCTTCCAGCAGCTCTGCAGGGCCGCCCGGGGGGGGGCAATTTGCCCCAGGGCCCAGGTCCCACAGGGGCCCCCACAAGAATATAGTATTCTATAGTATTGCAACTGTTTTTAATGGAAGGGGCCCCTGAAATTGCTTTGCCCCAGGCCCCCTGAATCCTCTGGGCGGCCCTGCAGCTCTGCCGGTTAGCCTGACAGCCAGCACGAGAGAGACTGGCTCAGTGCCGGCACATAGCCCGGCCCATGCTCAGAAGGGGCTCCGGCTGCTTCACTCGCACTGTGCCCCGAGACCCCGCTGGCTCCCCCCCTCCACCCGCCACTTGCTCCTCTCAGCCGAGGGCTCCTCTTCACCCCCTGGCCTCACCAACCAGCTCCTCTCCGCCCCCTGGCCAGACCCTAGTGCACCTCCGGCTCCGGGCAGTCTCTGCTTCCCACCCCCTGTGGGGCCCCACCTGTCCCCCCGGAGCTGAGCCACCTGGGTGGTGCAGAAGCCTGGCCAGTCTCAGCCAGTTGTGTGGGGGGGGGGCAGTGTGGGAGGCTTGGCTGGGCCCCTCCAGGCATGTGGATCCTGAGGGAGCCCAGCCATTCCCGGCCCTGGCCTGGCTGATCCTGCCATTCCCGAGGGGCCGACAAAAAGTTAACCCATCCCTGCCTGGAGTACTCCCTACACCACAGGACTTGACCAGTTAGTCAGAGCTCCCAACACACAAGTCATCAGGCTATCATCTCTCCATCCCCATCTAGCCATCCCCATCCACCCCCTCTATCTATCCACCCCCCATCTATCCATCCCCATCCACCCCCTCTATCTATCCACCCCCCATCTATCCATCCCCATCCATCCCCATCCACTCCCTCTATCCACCCCCTCTATCTATCCATCCCCATC